>NC_057797.1:27793599-27834917 GCF_018294505.1 Triticum aestivum | reverse complement strand
GACATAGCATTAAGGGGTGGGCGAGTTGGTTGGACGGGGTTAGACGGTTTGGCAAAATAGTTGTGTGGTGTTATGGATGATTAGGATCGATGGGCTAGGTGACCTAGCACCAAGGGGTGGGTGAGTTGGTTGGACGGGGTTAGACGGTTTTGCAAAAAAGGTGTGTAATGTAGGTAGGCGATTAAGTTGATGGGCTATGCGACATAGTATCGGGGGTGGGCGAGTTGGTTGGACGGGCTTAGGCGGTTTTGCGCAAAAGGTGTGTGGTGCTGTAGACAATAAGGTTCGATGGCTAGGCGCCGTAGCACCCGAGGGTGCGCTAGTTGGATGGTCGGCTTAGGCAATTTTGCAGGGTGTGTGCTATTGTACGCGAGAAAAATCGGTGGGTTAGGCAACCTAGCACTGGTTGTGGTGCGAGTTGGTTGGATGGGTTAGGCGGTTTAAAAAATGTATATAGTTTAAGGCGACTTCGGATTGAATGGGTGGGATTGCCTGATTCTGAACATTCTGAACATTCTGAACAGGACAGGTTCCAGGCTCTTGTTTAGCATAAAAAATGTGTGAGATTGCCTAATTCTGAATAGGATGGGTTTTGAATAAATTCCGTGCTGATCTAGTTTGCAGGTTTTTTTGCCTGATTCCCTACCTAATGCATGTAATAATGTTGTGAAAAAAATAAAGAAAACCAAAAAAATGTGTGGTCATTACCTTGCCATCGTATTGATCTGGGGAGTCCTTCATCTTAACTACCTTGCCAGGGATGGTGGGAAAGTTGTCCTTGCCTAGTTTTCACTATTTTCTGTTGCCTGCAGAGAAGAAAAAAAGAATGGATTATTTCATAACTTCTGCACTGAACCAGTTTCTCCTTTATTTCCATAGGGAAGAATCTAACAAAAGCACATGCAATATACATAAATAATCGACATGTATAAAAGATGGGAAACGATCCTAATCACCCGACTGATTTAGCGCTCGGCGTACGCCGCCTCTAGCCTCATGCACCGGAATCTCAGGAGAAGCGGATGGCTCTCTCCTCCCCTCCCTCGCTCCCTCCCCGCGGGACGCCGTCGGCTTGCGGTTCCCCCTCGTCCCCGGCGTCCAAGTCAGATTCGCTCCCCTGCTCCCATCTCCCCTTGTGCTCCTCTCCGGGCTATCCGCCGGCGGCGGGGCCCGAACCCCTCCCACCTGCGTTCCCCCCTCCCTGTCCGGTGGCCCTGGCAGCGCCACGGGCCAACAAGTTCTGGGCCCTTGATTCCGACGACTCTGGCTCCGATTCTGATCCTGAGACTCCCCCTCCTCCTCGCTCGGCATCGGTGGTTGGGTTGCCTCCGTTATTGGTGGCGGGCCGTCGGCGCAAGTTTGCTCCGGGGGGTCGGGGCCGGCTGTGTGCGCTTGATGCGGGCCTGGATGGATGGCGTCGTGTTGGTCGTGGGCGCCGGCGCGCCGCTCCCTGGGCGGCGGATCCTTCTTTGGTGAGCCCGGGGGTGGACGCCATGGCCTCACCCGTCTCATCCTCCTCGGTGGCGGTGCCCTCCGGTTCGTCGCCGTCCAGGTGCCTCCCTTCCACGTCGTCGGCGGCGCCGGCGCAAACCCTAGATCTAGGATCGGGTCTTGCGTTGGTGCCCCGGTCCGTGGGCCGGGTCCCTCTGGTCGGTGACGGGCCGTGTGGGCCTGTGTCGGCCCCTTCACTGGATTCCACGGCTGATTCCCCCCCTCGTGTCTGAGTCTGATGGGCCTAGGTCAGCCCAGTTGAGTCCGCCTCCCCCTTCGGCCCTTTCGACAGAGCCCGGCCTGGCTGGCTCCGGCTATTTATGGGTCCGGAAGGGGTCGGTTCCCCCTTTTCTAGGGTTTCCTGCCTCCGCTGCTGATCTGCGACGGCGCCGTTTCCCTATCCGCCGCTTTGTCAGATCCAAGCCTCCCCCTCCCCTCCTCCTCCCCTTCTCGTCGGTGGTGGCGATGGATCGCTCCCGTGGGTCCTCCAGCGACGCTGTCTCCGGCCTCAAGCGGGGGCGGTACGGCTCTGGCGACGCCGCTGTGGATCTGGAGTTTGAGGCGTCGCTCCGCGCCAAGCTCCAGGCTTCGCGGTCGGAGGCGGGTGCCACTTCGCCGCGTGCGTCTGGTTCCGGGCCGGTGGCTTCTCCGTCCTTGGCGCCCGCAGCTCCGGTGCATGTGGTCAACCCTTGGGAACAGGCGGCGCGGGGGAGCCGGGCGGGATCTTCGGGCCCCTCCTCGTCCTTCCTCGCTTGCTCCCATGGGTGGGCTGCCGCGGGCGCCGGCGGCGGGCGGCGGCGGGCCGTCCCGCTTCGTTCCTCGTGGTGGCTCTGGGGCCCCGGCCCGGCGTCCGGTTGGCCCTGCGGCGGGAGGTGGTGCTGGCGCGGGTGCCGTCGGTGGTTCTTCTGGAGATGGCATCCTCCCTCCGCCGCCTTCTCGTGGTGCGAACCGTAACTCCTCTCACTCCCAGGTTTCTAATCCCATCCTCACCTGCTTCGCGTGTCATCGCCCTGGCCATTTCCAGTCTCGGTGCGAGAACCCTCCTTTCTGTCTCATCTGTAGGGAGGATGGACACCTAACGGTGGACTGTCAGAGTAGGATCAAGCCCCCCTCCTTCGTCCATTTTGGGATTGGCCTCCCGGGTTGCTCTTTTTTTGCCATGGACAAGGAAGTCCTCGCAGCTGCTCCCATTCCCTCCCTGTCCAACGTGGGTGTCATTACTGTCCAAGACAAGCGTATCTCTTCACAAGCCCTCTTGGATGAACTTCATATGTGGGATGAAGGGGGTTGGGACTGGCAGATCCGGCAGCTTTCTGATTTCGAGTTTGCGGCCACTTTCCCCTCTAAAGAGAGTCTTCGCATGATGTCTTCCTGTACCAGTTTCACTCTCCCTGTGAATCAACTTGTTGTATCGGTCAAAGCGGCTTCCAACGGATCCAAGACCATATCTCCTCTGTCTGATGTCTAGGTGCTCATTGATGATGTGCCTCCCAGCTTGCACACCACGTCCTTCTTGATGGCTTTTGGGGTGCTTATCGGGAAACCTATTAAGGTCGATCTTGCTTCGCTGTCGGTTCTGGGTCCTGCTCGCCTTCGTGTGTGGTGTGTTGATCCGATCTGCATCCGTGGTTCCGTTGATGTCTTCCCGGCGGCTGGTGGCTTTTGTCTTCGAGTTCGGGTGGAAGGTGCTCTTGGTGTGGTCGCTCCTCCTCCCCCCTCCTCCCCCGACCTCGGGTGACGATGAAAAGAGCCGGGAGGGTGGGGGGGGTCCTGAGGACTCGTTGAATGGCACGGATCCCCGATTCACCCAGTCTGCGTGGGATGGGCTTTCTCCTGCTGAGCAGGAGCTGATGAAGGACTGTGCTCCGGCTCCGGCGGGTGGTGGGGTTCAGGGCTCGGTGCCTGGTACGGTGGCTGGTCCTGCGGCCGCGGCTGCTTCGAAGGGCACCCCCTTGTCGGGGGCGTGCTCCAACATGCCCGTGCTCCCCACCTCCCCCTCGCTGTCCGGCATTGAAGATCTACCTCCAGTGGGACCTTTGGCGGCCAAGAAAAGGAAGAAGTCCTCGGTGAAGAAGTTTTCCGCGAAGAGCCGGGCCTCGGGGGACTCCAGGCAGTCGGCGGCTGGGCTCTGCCGCCGTCTGGAGGCGGACCTGGGGGCGGCTTCGGGCCCTTCTTCGGCGGCGGCTTCCCCTGGTCGGGCCCCTTCGGTCCCTGTGCGCTCTCCTGCCTCGACCGCTCGCAAGAGTGGCCGCGCCTCCAATAGTGGCGAGCGCGTGGTGGATCGGGCGGCTCGGCGTGCGGCGGCGCGTGATCTTCCCCCCCTCAGGTTTGGATTCACCCTCATCTCCTTCCCCCCCTTTGGCTCAGTCTCCTGTTAGGCTTGTTTTACCCTCCCATTCCGATGAACATCTCCTTTCGATATTAGCTGATGTTGGGATATGTCTAGACGCTAGCGTGGGTTCTCCCTCCTCTCTGTTGCAGTTGATTCGTGCTAATGAACGTGCTCAGGCTGATATCGCCAAGGCCAAGGAGGCCGGGACTGGGATGGATGCCCCTCTGGTTGTGGCCGGAGGGGAACCAGGCAAGGTTGCTAGGGGGCAGTTGTCTCCGGTGCAGAAGCGCGGGGCTGGGAAACGTGCTAAAACCTGCAAGGCTCCGTGCAGGTCGAGCTTGAGAATTAAAAACCTTTCCCTAAGATGAAGGCCCTGTTTTGGAACATTAGAGGGTTCTGCGCTAGGGGGCGCAGAGACCAACTGAAGGACTTAATGCGCGCTGAAAGAATTGATTTTATCGGGCTTGTTGAGACTCTTAAACCCTCCTTTTCTCCTTCTGAACTATCGGCGATTGCTGGGATTGATAGATTTAGGTGGAATTTCGTGGCCTCTGTTGGTCAGTCCGGCGGCTTTCTTCTGGGCACCAATAATGTCACCTTTGATTTTGTGGCTTTCGACCATGGTATATACTGGGATAGTATGGTAGTTTCCCTACGTTCCAATGACACCCTCCTTGAACTTATGGTAGTATATGGTCCGGCTGATCATTCCTTGTCACAAATTTTCTTGGATGAGATTTTTACTAAAATTGATGCCTGCCAACTGCCACTCCTGATTGGGGGTGATTTTAATCTGCTTCGGTATCCTTCTGATAAGAGTTCTGTCAATTTCTCCTGGGTGCGGGCCGAGGCTTTTAATGCTTTCATCAGGGACACGGCTATCCGTGAGATCCCGAGGGTTGGGGCCCGCTACACTTGGACCAACCGACATACTTGTCCTATTCGCTCGGTTCTTGATAGAGGTTTTATCTGCCCTGCTTGGGATGGCCTTTTTCCTCGCTGCTCACTTCGGGCCCTCCCCATCGTCGGGTCCGATCACGCTCCTCTCATCCTTGACGATGGTCTCTGCCCATATGGCTGCCAAAGATTTCAATTTGACGCATCCTGGCTTTTAGTGGAAGGGTTCCCTGATATGCTGGCTCAGAAGATCTTGGGCTTTCTTACCTCCCCCCATCGTTCATTTGGCCCTATGGATGACTGGCATTATGTTTCTTACTCCCTACGCAAGTTCCTTAGAGGATGGGCCAAGAACCACTTTGCTGAGTTGAGGCGCGACAAATCTAGGTTGAGTGCTCAAATTAGTGCCCTCGACTCCCGTGCGGACAACGGTGGGCTCTTGGCTACTGAGTGGCAAGTTCGATATGGCCTTGAGAAGGAGCTTCTGGCTATTCATCGCCAAGAGGAAGTGTATTGGAAGCAAAGGGGTACGATTAGTTGGACTCTTAAGGGTGATTCTCCCACGGCTGACTTTTTTGCCATTGTGAATGGCAGACGGCATAGATGTTTGATTAACAGCCTCATTATTGATGGTGTTAGGGTCTCTGAACCGCCGGTCATTCTCCGTCATGTAGTTCGGTTCTTCTCTAACCTGCTTGCGGCTAAACCAAACCTCGGATTCGCGCTAGCCCCGGGCTTCTGGGCTCCCCTTGATAGGATTTCTCACGCTGATAATGAGCTTCTGTTGATTCCCCCTTCTGAGGAGGAAATTTTTGATACTATTCGGACGGCTAATTCTAATGCGGCTTCAGGCCCTGATGGTTTCTCCATTCCGTTCTTTCGACAATTCTGGCCCCAACTAAAAGGTCTAATTTCTGCTGTCATCCAAGGGTATTGGCTGGGATCGGTTGACATTTCTAGACTTAACTATGTGGTTCTCTCCCTCATCCCTAAGGTCAAGGGTGCGGATATGATTTCTCAATTTAGGCCGATTGCTTTAATCAACAACTTCGCAAAGATGCCTGCAAAGGGCATGGCCACTAGGCTATCTCCCATTGCACATCGGACCATTAGCCCTTTCCAGTCTGCTTTCATCAAAGGGAGGTTCATTTTGGACGGGGTACTTTGTTTACATGAGATTGTTCATGACTTACGGGTGCGAGCGACCAAGGCTGTGGTTCTCAAACTTGACTTTGAAAAGGCCTACGACTCGGTTAGCTGGAAATTCCTTCGGCAAGTTCTTTTGGCTAAGGGCTTTGAGGGGCCTGTTATGCAGCGCTTGATGCAATTGGTTTCTGGGGGGCACACGGCTGTGGCTGTCAATGGCCAAATTAGCCAGTTTTTTGCTAATGGCAGGGGCCTCAGGCAAGGGGATCCAGCGTCCCCTTTACTCTTCAACTTTGTGGCTGATGCTCTATCTCGCATTCTCTCTCGAGCTGCCTTGGCTGGTCATATCACTCCGGTGAGCTCTCATCTCATCCCTAATGGCATCTCTCATCTCCAATATGCGGATGATACTATAATTCTGATGGAACTTAATGATAATAGCCTCACCAATCTGAAATTCCTTCTACTTTGTTTCGAAGCGCTCTCAGGTCTTAAAATCAATTTCTCTAAGAGTGAGGTTGTAGTGACTGGGGTCTCGGACGAAGAGGCGCAGCGGGTGGCCCATCTTCTGAACTGCTCTTTGGGATCCTACCCTCTCAAATATCTAGGCCTCCCCATTTCCCCGCTTAAACTTTCGGCTAAAGACTTCGCTCCGGTGGTTACCAAAGTTGGCAACAGAGTTCTCCCTTGGCGAGGGCGATATAATACGCAAGCGGGCAAGGTCGCCCTTACTAACTCCTGTCTTTCTTCGCTACCTATGTTCTTAATGGGATTCTATCTTCTCTCTAGTGGGGTTCATAATGGTTTTGACAAGCATAGGGGTGCTTTCTATTGGAACGCAGCGGACAATAAATGTAAGTACAGGATGGTCAGATGGGACATTATATGTCGCCCCAAGGCCAAAGGGGGTCTGGGCATTATTAATACGCGAGTGATGAATACTTGTATTATGATCAAATGGTGGTGGAAGATCATGACTCTTGAGGAACTGCCACCCTGGCTTTCTATCCTAAAAGCTAAATATTTCCCCTCCTTGAGTCCTATGTTCGCGCCGGCTGCGGGTGGGTCGCAATTTTGGCATCAACTGGTTAAAGTCCGGCCGATCTTTCAGTCCCTTGTAAAATTTGTAGTTAGGAACGGTAAGTCTACGCGATTTTGGCTTGATTGGTGGGTCGGGGACTCCACGCAGGCTGTTGCTTTTCCGGTTCTATTTTCATATTGCGATGATACTGAGGTTTCTATCTTTGAGCTCTCGGCTAGGGGTTGGGTTCTGGATTTTCGTCGTTCTCTTTCTCCTGAAGAGTTGGAAGATTGGCAGCGCCTTACTGCTTGCTTCCCCCTGCTCTCGGAGGAAGAGGATGCCGTGGTGTGGCCCCTCTCCTCTTCGGGGCGTTTTTCGGTTAAATCTGCTTACTCCAAGCATATCCCTGGGGGGCGCCCAGTCAAGTTTAAGCATGTCTGGTCGGCTCGAATTCCTCCTAAGATCAAGATATTTCTCTGGCAAGCTGTCCGGAGTAAGCTTCCGGCGGCCGATCAGATTAAGAAAAGAAACGGGCCGGGGTCCAACAGGTGTGTGCTTTGTGGGGCACTGGAGAACACCGAGCATATTTTCTTTCACTGCTCCTTAGCTAAACTTATGTGGAGTTGCATCAGACTCTGGTTACATGTAAATTGGTCCCCTTCCTTCTTTGAAGACCTGAGGCATTATGTCAATCTTCTTTCTGGCCATTCTAAAAGAGTCTTCTTAGTTGGATGGGCTGCGATTGGCTGGTCGTTGTGGACTACTAGGAATAAGTTCTCGATTGAACATATTTTTCCGGCTAATCCTGTCAATTGCTTGTTTAAAGCCAATGGTTTCTTGCAGCAGTGGAGATTATTGACTAAAGAAGGGGACCTCCAGGCCTTCGACGCCATGCTATCCAAGATGAAATCTACGGTGTTTGGGCTTCTTCGGCTTTCTTTGAGGACGGCTTCCTGAATGCTTTTTTGGTGTCTGATTTAGGCTGGCCTGCGTACCATGTAAGGCCGCTGGCCTTGTAATGATCTTTATCTTCTGCGCGTGATACTTTGTTGGGTGCTGTTGTTGGTCATATACTCTGCCTGGTGGCTTTATCTATAAAGTCGGGCTCTCGCCTTTTCTCTAAAAAAAAAAGCCTCATGCACCGCACTACTTTCTCCCTTATCTCAGCCTAGTCACTTCTTATCCGATCCAGATCCCCTTTTCTCTTCAATCTCACTCTATCATCTCTCGTTTGAGTCATGGATGGCCAACAACTCATGGATGGAAAGGTCGCCTGCACCACACGAGATGGCGTAGTTCGTCCGGCCGTTCCATTCCTTCACCACAACCAGCGGCCACCGCAGGGCCGTTGACTGCCGCGGAGCGCCCGAGCAGCATGGCCCCGCCGACCTCCTCCATGCAGTCCCCGTCAACACCGGACACCTTCCGGTTGCAATTGCGATGGGGGAGTTGCAAATGGCAACGGTGAATGACGACGATGCTGCTGCGACATCGGCAACGGCGGGTGCCGTTTCTATAGCATGATCTCCATTGTAAAATTTTTGCAACATCACCTATGTTGCGAAAAAAAATTATGTAACATCACCTTTGTTGCAGAAAAAATCTATACCTACTAATAAAGCAAGGTGCATTTCGCTAGTTTTTTCATCCGTTCACCACCCAAAATAAAAAATTTCTATCCAAGGTGGTACTAAATTCTTATGCGTTTGACTGCTAGAAAAAGAAAGCTTTTCCAGAATTTCGGAAGTGGCTGCACGATATGGCCCAGCGAAGCCAGCCTACTTTATTTTCTGCCCACGCAGCTATGAAAATTCTATTTTTCGCATAGGGCCACAAATAGTTGGAGCTTCGCACAGGACAACCAATAATGGGCGTGCCCATTTTTTTTTGTTTCTGTGTTTTATTCTATTTTTATTCTCCTTCCCTTATCTCCTTGTCCACTTCCAAGTTTACTTTTCTTATAAAATTTAATTAATAAATTCAAAATTCTCAGAAAACGTTCAGAATTTCAAAAAAATCAAATCATAGAAAATGTTCATAATTCCAATTTTTTTCCCTATTTTGACATATATACAACACTTGAAATTTTTTCTCATTTTTTCAAAAACTTTTATTCTTTTCAAAATTGTTGAGATTTCTACAAAGAAAACAACAATTTAGAAAATTCTCCAAATTTTAAAAAAAAGTGAAATTTTAACAATTCAAAATAATGTTAAAAGATGCACATTTTTGAAAAAGGTTATGAATTTTTAACACATGTTCCTGTTCTAAAAAATTGTGCACAAATTCAAGTAATGTTCATGTTTTTATGAAAAAAGGGTTGGTGTTTACAAAAAATGTTTGTGAAATTTAAAAGATGTTCCTATTTCAATTTTTGTTCACGTTTTCTGTAAGTGTTCATAATTTTCAAAAATCTTTAAAAAATGGTTCATGTTTCCTACAATATTCAGAAACTTCATACCCTAAAATCTCCTCGATTAAAAGGAAAGTTATTGAATAATTCGTGGGCCTTCTCCGGCGTACGATGGCGTAAAAAACTCCTAAATGCCCTCATTCATATGAATGAAAAAAATAGCGGATTGATTACTCTACACCTGACGAAACCGAGAAGGTAAATGTTCCTTTTTCACATGTGCACAAGGTTTTGCTTGCACATATAATTCTCACTAACTTTAAATACATACCAATTTTTGTCCCCTTGCAACGCACGGGCATATGTGCTAGTAAACATAAAAAAAATTCTGCAACATCACCTATGTTGCAAAAAAAAATGTAATATCACCTATGTTGCAGAAAAAATGAACATAAAAAAAATTCTGCAGCACCACCTATGTTGCAAAAGTTTTCTGCAACATGACCTTTGTTGTAAAAATTTCTGCAACATAGCCTCTGTCGCAAAGGTTTCCGCAACATTATCTCTGTTGCAAAAGTGAAGAACGCCACTCGGCCACTCGATGGCACACGATCCGACGGCTCGCGACCCGGCTGATCTTTTAAAAAATCAGCCGGCGGACGCGTAGCACCCCTCATAAAAGATGCACTCTGCTATCTGCGAAAAAATTGAGCAGTAATTTGGCTCCAGAGACTATGCAGTGCTTGCTATCTGCTCAAGCATTGTGCCAAAAAAATGCTAACATTTCAGGAAGCAGTAAACGAAGACTCTGAAGAAATACTAGTATGTTCAGAGCAAAAATGTTAACTCAAAAAGCCTGCATGTAGATGCACCAAAAAACAGCAACCCTGCATCCGCAAAAGAAAATTCAGTTCCGCAAAAAGAATCCACTAAAACATGTATGTATATTTCTGGCAACGTTATATATCCACTCTCGGATACCACTTCCCTTCTCTCGTTTTTGCCGTGCGGGAAGAGCCACGTTAATATCTCCTTGCCCGGCTTGCCATAACCTACTTAACATCAACCGCGACAGAGAAACTTGCCCACTCTAAATAGTCTCTGGTGCATCAGCTCGAAAAAGGGATACACCGCGACATAGAAACATGCCCACTGTAAACTTGCCCCACAACCTGCTGAACATAAACCGCAAAACAGAGCCACATTGCCCGGCTTGCCACTGAATTGACGACTGTAAGTAGTAGCATTGCCTAATTCTGGAGGAAACCAAATGCTACAAAAGTGCCCACTGTAGGTGCTAACGTTGCCTACGAGAAAGTGCTTGGGGGTCATCAGGGATGGGGGAGGAAAAACCTGGAAACACTACGCTATAAAAAGTGATGTGAGAAACATTGCCTGTAAAACTAAACTTGCCTGTGAATTGCTACAGATTTGCACACAAAATCTGCAAACAATTGCCCACTGTAACCTGACATTTGCCTACCTATTGGTGGAAAACAAACCTACAGCGTACAAAGCACCTGTCGTGGGATCGATTCCTTGCTTGCGATGCACTACACAAAAAATCACGCGAGAAAATTCCTCTCTGCTTGCTACTGTATGATATATATTCTGCGCACGGGCTTGCCGGGGCATCGATTCCCCGTCTCCTTACTCCTCTGCCGGCATCCTGGCCGTCCCCGTCCTTCCCCTCCCCCCGCTCATCCATGTAGATGACGCCGTCGTGTCTGCGAAACACCTCCCACTGCCTCCCCCTAGTTCACGAAAATTGGGGGAAAATGGAGGACTACTCTCTTCCCCATGGGGACGAAGCAGCTCGCCACGCCCTCGTCGTCTTCGCGTCGTCGATTGGTCCGCCTGTACCTTCTCTCTCCCCTTCACTGGCCGCTCGATCGCCCTCTCAATCGAAACTGGTGGTGCTTCCCCTCCGCGCGGACCTCCTCGCCTGTGTAGGCTGCGCCCCGTGATTCGTCGCCGCCGTTTGTTCCCTTGCCGGCCACAGGTGCCAACGACCCAGGGATTTCTCTCCCCTGCTGCGGAGGAGGTGGGTGTGAGGAGAGGAGGGGCGAATGCGTGCGAGACGACAGGCGGGTTGGGAACGTAAAACACGACAATACGCCACCGCTCTACCCCCCTCCCGTGTCGAATCTGTCCAGCACGTGGCAGGATCGTGTCGTGTGACGGACGGCTGGCGTTCGGCTGCTCGAGAGTGCTGGATCACGCGTACTCGTTAGACAATGTTTGGGGAAATTATATTACAGCCATAAAAACCATAACAGTTGCAGGCACTAGTATGAAAAGAGCGATATCACATGTCTTCACGAAGCTCCTCATGGAAATTTACTTTAGGATCACACCATCCAGGCCTGCACATGAAAGGCAATTATGTAAAAGAAAAGGAATTATTGCTTACTTTGCACTACCTCCGTTCCAAAATATACGGTGTTTTGGTAGACTAGTTTATAGCCTGCTAAAACGTCTTATATTTTTAAATGGACGTAGTAGTAGGTATTATATTTTAAAACGTTATTGTGTATAAATTTATTCGTCTGAAAATACGGAGAGTAACTCTACATTATGCTTCAAAAAGTACAGAGTAACACATTCTGCTCACACATAAAAGGTGAGACAGATTCATCAACAAATCTTTACCTAATAATAAAGAGAATTGGGTTTCTGTCGTACGTCGTCGGCGTTTTTGCAGAAAAGTCTGTTCATTTTTCTGAATTTAACCCGCAATCCTAACTTAAGTGGATATCTGAGAAAACGTTTCATGTTTGCACAAAACACCCTGGCGTTCGGAGTATTGAACGCGCGGTCCGAGCAGATTTGTAAAAAAAAGAACACAACACACGCACGGGCACTCTTCCTCTCCCTCTCGCCCATGCAGTCCTCGCCACCGCCACCACCCACGTCGGCCGCTTCCGGCGAGCTCCGGCGCCGCGCAGCACACCCCCGAGCTCCCTATCATCCGCGCCTCCCTCCTCTCCGGCCAGATTTTCCGCTCCCGGCGTCTACCACCTGCTCGCAACCCCACCCCCGTGGCTAGGGTTTCGTGCAGGGCTTCGCCGGTGTGTCTCCGGCGGCCGCAGGTTCGTCCCTCCTTCCTTCTTGGCCGGGATCCGCCACCCCTACATCTCATCTTCTCTTTATATCCTCTGTTGTAGATGCAGATGGAGAACACCATGGGATTTCCCCATCCACCACGGTCGCCGCCGTCAAGGGCAGGAAGGAACCCTAGCCAGCAGCACCTCCTCACCTCGGATGGCGCCTCTGCTGCACCAAGATAGGGCAATCAACCCCCATCTGCTCTCTATCTCTCGCATTTGTACAAGTCCATTTTTTGAACAAAATTCTGATACTATACCATCATGGGTAAGACAACAGGTGGAGATGTGGAGTGGCTGGTGTTCGGTGCAGGAGAAGATGATTGTCAATTTAGGACATGGGGAAAATGATAGAGGACAGGGCTCCATTGCTTAGCTGCTATCGTTTGCTGCTACTGATCTCTATAGAAAAAATGGGGATGCCTTTTTTTGTTTTTTAATTTCACAGTACTTAGTATATCCTAAATGAATAAAGCTTGTGATGATAGCTTTTGTTGATAGCACGTCTCCTTTCCAGCATTCTGTCAGTTTGTTCAAAAATAAAATTGGGCTTCCTTTATTAGCACATGAGTTCATGATTTTGAGAAGTTGTCCTGCAGATTTAGGGGAGTATGGTTATACTTTTGAGGGTTCAGATTGGGGTCTTGTTTTGATTTAAATTTGATGTGTTCTCAGGGTTTGGTATATGGAGTCAATTTGTTTGAGGTTTACATGCAGAGATTTATGGAGGTGGAGTATTTGACTGGTCGGTCTCACTCTGTGCAGGTGTAGGTTGCAATCTGATTGAATTGAAGTAGCAGGGAGCTGCAAGGGCAAGTGGAAGATGAGTGTGGTTCGGTTCAGTTTAGGCAATGAGAGCTGCATTATGGTCATGGCAGCTTGGCATTGACGTGGTTCTCAGTGAGTAATCCATACGGGAGATCACTGCCATTGTCTGCTTTGGTGGCAAGCAGTGGTTCATTTGCACTACTAGCGCTGTGAACTCCAGCATGAACCCAAAAAATTTCGAGTTTCTTTTAAGGTCTAATAGCATGTCTAGATTTCAGCTATCACACATGTCACCGGCCATAACATCCCAATTGAGCTCGTTGACCAGTTGCCCAACGCCGGCACTGCCAAGAACAAGGTGTATGCCATTCATCTCATCTCCTGTTGTTGAACTGTCTATTATGCAAATTATGGGCATGTTTTCTTGTGGGGTTCTTTTGCCTCAATGGTATTATTCTTCTGGAAGCTACGTTTGCAACTCTGAATTTTTATTTACTTAAGATATTTCAGAGTAAATACTGAATTGCAACATGGCAAAATTTAATACCTCGCAAACTTTGCAGATTTCGTTTCAATTTTGTAGTTCGGTTTGCTTGCCTGTGTATATGTGCGTGTATACTGAGAGGCAGGGAAATATTATTCTCTTCTAGCAGTTCTGTTTCTGTGACATCTGCTCCCCTCCACTCCATTTTTGATAGTCTGAAATCTGAATGTGAAAAGCAGATGGAGGTGATCAAGGGAAGCAGTCATGAGCGAGGTGTTTGAGGGCTACGAGCGCCACTAATGTGAAGTCTCAGACGCCTGTGCTCTTGTACTTGATTCGATTGTATGTATATTGATACTTCTTTTCACTGCCTTACGTTTTGCCGTTAGGAAGTTATCAGCACTAGGCATGTGATTTTGACAGGTGGAGGCTTTATTTTGGTCTAGGTGAACATGTGATTTGGGGAAGCTCTGTAGATCCAGTTACATTGCAGACTTACCAGCTACACCATCTAAAAAAGGGCTGCTGATATAGGTGTATTCCTACACGGCCTTGCCTCATATGAAGCTTTCTTAGATCAACTCTTCCATTGATCAATTTTACAAGTAGGTGCACTGTGTTTGTATACAACAATCTGAATGTGGGAGGTTTAACTATTTTATTGTATTGCAAAAATGGATCAAGATGTTTTCTTTTTCTGAATCATGAATGGTGGGCTAGAGCCCCACCTGGATCAAGTGTTTTGGAATCCGATAATTAGATAAATGACCACCATCCCCATTACCAACCATCTCAGTGTTATTTCCAGTTTCCTAATTAATGTATGAAAAAGGGGATCACAACCCAATGAAAA
Source organism: Triticum aestivum (assembly GCF_018294505.1). Taxonomy (NCBI): domain Eukaryota; kingdom Viridiplantae; phylum Streptophyta; class Magnoliopsida; order Poales; family Poaceae; genus Triticum; species Triticum aestivum. The sequence goes on along the minus strand of NC_057797.1, from coordinate 27,820,465 downwards.
GTCCAGGGAACCTTTTCATTAAGGGAACTGTTTCAGGTTCATTCAAAAAATGGCACATAATGATTTACTTTCAGCAACCGTTTCATTAAGGATAACAGATTTGGACTCTGAGCTTTCCTCTGTTGTTGTTAATATCCCAGCACATCAGTTTTAGATTTACCACTAGGTCACTTTCCTATGCTGAGAGGATTTGTCATACCAAGAGGTTAAACGGAGAGACTTCCAGAGCATGGTCATGGTGTGAATCTGGTAGGAGCGGGACTTCCAAACAACCTACTTACATTTCTATGTCATCAGACTATCTTTATTATGAACCATTCTGCTGACAGTAAATGTAACCATTACCTCATTTGCTATGCGTGCCAATAGGCAAGGTACACGTTCTCTCTGCCTCTGCCCAAGCTCGCCGCCGTTACTGGTCGTGCGGCCGCCTATGACCAAGTAACCTCTCTCTCCCGCGCGCCCCTGGAGCTCCTTAATCTCCCGGTCTACCTTCTCTCTCGTTGACCTTTCTTTGTATTTCAATTGTAGGATAACTAGTGGATGTTGGTAAGTGTACTATTCAAGTTGTTGCTAACATTTCTGACTATGTTCTTAACTTCTGAATCTATTTGTGCATATATATACAAACTTCCAGAGCACAACTGGTCCTAAATTTGTTGGGTGTGATTGTTCAGAGGAGAAGATATTTGTACTAGAAGATAATGTATATTTTACTATTTTTTTAGAACAGATGTTTTTTGTAGATAGAAGATGGCGTATACTTTTCTGAGATATTTTGTACAAAGAAGATATTGCTACACTACTTTCATGTGTTCAGATCGTGACTGTAGTTTGGACAGTTGACATGATTTTTTTGTGGTTGATATAATGCTCAAATTTGCTTCATTTGATAGTGAACTTCTTCATGCCATCATTCGGAACCTCACCGTGATACTGCCCCCTATCTCTCTGGGCTCCATGTTCACCTCCTGACTCCATTGGGCAATTTCTAATAAAGATGAGAAGTGCTTTTTTTAACCCATTAGTCGAACTGAAAGAAAATTATGCATTTTGTTATCGATTCATTCATACGTAAAAATAGAAGATGGGCAAATATTTTTTATTCAGGAATCCGAAGTCCTTTTAGAGTATGAGATCGTCTTGCTTGTAACTTGCTTATTAAACAAAGAAGGTGAAATTCAATGAGAACAAAAGGTAAGGATTAGTGAGTAATGCAAACAAATTGTGTTTTTACTTTCGCTCGGCCGCTCAGCTTTTCTTTCAAGCTCGGCCACTGATGAGCTGATGACAAGATTGTAAGCAATGGCACATGTGATGTCACATCGTTGTACGTGATGCAGGAAATTGTCTCTTCATGTTTTCCTTTACCTTCTCACAATGTATTTCCCGTTGCAACGCACGGGCCCTTTTGCTAGTAATGATAATAATAAATACTTATTGAATTGTACAGTAGTACCCTTCAGGTCCTCGGCTTAGGCTTCGGCCTCGGCAGTGCCGTTTTCTTTGTTGTCTTTTAGGGCTTGTTGAGCTGTGCCCTCAGCAGAACCTTTTTAATCTCTTGTTGTGTTTTGTGGGTGCGTTTGTCTTGGACTAGTTCATGTATGTGTGCTCTTGGCGGTTTGTTTTATCTATAAAGTGAGGCGAAAGCCTTTTTCGGTAATTATACAGTAGTATCTTGTTATTGGTACATATGTCATTTACCTCTGAAGTTCATCCAAAATAGCCAAAATTTTGCGTACATCCTTCAGGTATTGGTTGGCCTGTGCCTGGTTGCGCTTTGTTTCCTCACGCAGTTTGGCCAGCTTTTCAGAATAAATCATCTGCCCCTCCTATAATTTAAGTGCACGGGTAAGCGTTACAAATGTCAGAGTTTCATAAACATGCACGCTAATATCAAACAAATTCCAAATTTTGGTTTATGTCAAATCTGAACAACAAATCACTATTGATTTTTTTAATACAATAGAATATATTTACACAAAAATAATTCCTAGATCCAAACGTCACCAACAAATATAGATTGGTCCTAAAAGTGAAAGAAAAAGTAGAAGAAAAGAAAAGCAGCTAAATCCCACCGGCGGGGATCAGATCTATTTTTTGGTGATTGATGATGGAACTTAGAGAGAGAAAAAACAGCAAGATCACAGCGGGTATCAGATCTAAATTGTGGTGATTAATTTATCTAAAAAGTTGTAAACTAGAGAAAGGAAATAGCAAAATTGCACTGCAGGGTACCAAACTAACTTGGTTTGTAAAAAAACCTGAACCAAATAGCTCACCGGTGCACCACGGGACATGAAGCGAGAACCCGCCGCCGCCGAGAGAGCGCGCACGGTGCCCATACGGGGGGCCATCGGCGGCGACCTGAGAGCAAGGGCAGGCATCTTTCTCAGGAGAGAGCGCAGCGCCATCAGGTTCGACAGCTTTATTAGAGCCGGCGTGGTGGATCTAGGGTTTGTTTCGATGGCCTGATTTCGCTTCCCCCGCAAAAGGGACACGAGGAGCCTTGTATGTTTTGGCTTTTGATGAGGGTATAAAACGAGGGATCTATATATTCTATATACTAGAAGAACGCCCGTGTGTTGCAACGGGGCCACATTAGGGTTAGGAGTTCAATATTAATCATGTTAATAATACATTTAATATTCTCATACATATCAAGTGACACTGGCAACCTTTTTTGTCAATTTAGCAACGGGCTCAGTTGCAACGGGCTCTTTATACATATCAGACAACTCGCTACTACTTAAACTACAACTATGGCTACCAATATTTTTTTGTCAATTTAGCTCAGCAATAGTGCCTGGCTTAATAGACTGCTTTGCATTCACCCCCTCAGAAGGCAGAGAGCAAGCTAGCAAGCACGCACGCGTCCAACCCCGCCGCTGCATGCGCTGGCAGAAGGTGAGGCAGCAAGGAGACTGCACATTGAAGCTGTCCATGCAAGGCTGGAGGTGCTGGGCCGGCGACGGCGGTGTCGGGATGGCACTTGATTCGTTCCCGGTGGCGTGGAGCTTGGGGCGGCAACGCGGCGATAGCTAGTGCTCGGGGATGGGGGTTTGGGGCGAGGGCAGTCGACCCGATGGCTGGCGAAGTTAACGGGCTCGGGCGGCTGGAAATTCGGCGGGTGGCGGCGGCACAGCGCGAGGATGGGACAGGCGGAAAACCTAGTGGGCGTTCAACTACCAATACCCACGCCTTTGTTTAGGGGAATTGCTTGTGAAAATAACGTGCGACGACGACTTAGCGAGCGGATCCCCTTAAAAAAGACATAGCGAGCAGATTCCCTTAAAACTGGTAGGAATGGATACGATTGATGACGTTGATAAATAGTGGTGAATGTTGGCCTAATTTACTATCATCATGCATGGAAACGAATCATCAAGAAAAAGAATACTTCCTATTATACACTCATACGAAGCTTCCTAATCTCTGCTACCAAACAGTTTCTGCCAAAACAAGGAAGGAAAGTTATGGACGTGATTCGGAAGAAAACAAACGTTATGAATATTAATTAATTTAGATTTGATCTTTAGAGATTGATTGTGATTGATTCTTTTACATAAAGACATTACTAAATAATTTACGTCAGTATGGAAAGTTCTGATCCGTTCAGTTTTTTTCGTTGTGTGAGAGGGTGAAGTGAAAATAAACCGATGAAGTGGGGGAGGTGACGAAAAAAATCTACGACGGTTAACCTACGAAAAAAAACCGAACGAAAGTGGTGGGACGAAAAAAAAACCTGGAAGCGAGACTACTAACTGCTCCATTAGGAGTAGAGATAAAGGTAAATAAATAGGAGCGGACCGCTCCCCGACTCTCATCCTATTCCAACTCCTCTGTCAGGTCCGCTTCCGCCGCCGATTAAACTTGTTGCGATGGCGCATACACGGCCCCGGCTCGGTCCGATACAGAAGAAAAAACAAACAGCTAGTAGATTAGACTATTGAATCCGAATCATATTTGGTGGTTCTAAAAAAAAAATCATATTTGGTGGATGGGTTGGAGCAAGAAAAGTTAAGCGAACTATTTTTTTTAGAACGCCGATAACGCGCGTACGTTCGGCTTCGGCCTGGGGAACTCCCAGACCGAACGATTTCGGTAGGAGGACCCCTCAACCCGAACGCCTCCCCTTCGTCGGCCTTTTTCAGCAAAAACAGAAAAAGAAAAAAAAGGCCCAATAAAGGAAAACATATGAAAAAGCTCAGATTCTTTTGCTGTGACAATAAAAGCTCACTTTTTCCTGTACAAAAAAATCAACAACATTGTCAAGGTTAAAATTGTCATGGTCTACGCAAGCTAAAATTGGCACGACAATAACAAACTGTAATTTGCCATGGTCGACCAAGTATAATTTTGCAATGGCAATAAAACTAAATATGCCATGCCAGTATTTTTCCATGGCAATAAAACTATATTTGCCATGCCAGTATTTTTCCATGGCAATAAAACTATATTTGCCATGCCAGTATAGATAATTTTGCCATGGCAATAAAACAGTATAAGAAAACGTAAACGTTGTCATGGCAATAAAAGGTAAAATTTGACATGGCAATATAGCTGAAAATGCCATGTCAATAAAAGTGAATTTGCCATGGCAAAAATAGAAAAGTAAATTTAATTTGCCATGATAGAACAAAAAAATGACTTGTATGAAAAACTAAAATTTGCCATGGCAGTATAGATGTGACACCCCAAAAATTTTGACCTTGTTTTATGAATTAAAATTTTGCTAGGAAATTTAAACTTTTATTTTATGGTTCTTCTTTTGGTTTCAGGGTCTTTCTTTACCTTATTATTTTGGGATTTTCACCTCAAGTGAAAAACTTTCCAAATGTATTATTGGACTTGTTTTCCCCAAGAAAAACATTTCTATTATAAGTGGATTTAATTACAAAATTATTTCTCTCTGAGCTTTATCATTAAAGTGAGTTTTCTTGGGTTTTAGGGCCCCATTTGCACTGCAACCCTTTTATAAATTCATCTAATATTCCAACCAAAATTTGAAGATGTCTTGTTATGTTTGTAAATCACTTTTATGCAGAAATATATTCCATTCTTTTAGCATTTTGAGCCCTACACCAAGTTTTAAAATCTGGCCCAGAGAGCAATTTTACACTACAACCTATTCAAATATTTCTTTAAAACTTCCACCAAAATTGTGGGATGTTAGTAGCGGTATGTAATTCAACTCTATGCAAAAAACCCAGTGGTGTTCTTTGAAAAATTTGAGTGAATCAACCTCTTTTGCTTTCTGATTCAGTTTGGCTTTTTCTACAGCAACCCTAGTTTAATTTGCTCTAGTACCCTTGAGTTTTCTCCTGCTTATGGCCCACCTTGCAAAACCCTTAAGTCCAGAAGAGTGGACCCATTGGAGAATTTTTAGTGCATGCAACCATGCCTTTTTCTTTCTGTCCAAAACTGATGTTTTGCAAAACTTGCACTAACAAGTTTATGATTTTGTCAAACTAACCTTAGCACCCTCTTACTCATCCAAGGAGACACTGATCTGGAGAATTTGGCCACCCCAAGAGTTGCCTAGATGCCATTGGCATTTTGTCAAACACCCTGAGTGCATGACCAGTTTTAGCTTAGTTTCTAGTTTGTGTTATGAACTTGATCCCCTGACTAGACCAGCATGTCACATGGATTTGCCCAAGCCTATAGCCCCACCCTGCTAACTCTCTTGTGGTTTGGAGCCTCCTAGCATGCCTTGGCATATTGTCGAGCACGTAGCGCGCGTGCTCTGGGCGCGCCCAGAGCGCGCGTTTTGCACGTGCGTGTGCTCGGGTCGCTGCGTCGCGCCCCGGCCCTTGCTCGCCTGCAGAGCCGCACCCCCCGACCTCATCCGCTCGTAGGAACCATCCAAGCCCCCCTGGCGCCCAACAGCGCCGCCGTCAGGTCGGCAACGGCGGCTTGCGAGCGTCCACAGCAGCCTCTGCCGTGGACAGCGCCGCCCGAGCCACCAGCGCTCGCCAACTGCCCCCTTGAACAGCTCAAGCTCATCCGCAGCCTTGTCCGCAAGCCCTCGTCGCCGCCACATCGCCCTAGCTACAGAATGACGGTAGCCGGCGTTCTTATCCTCGGCCATCGTCGGAACCGCCACTGCTCACCTATATAAGAAGCCCCGAGCTCGTCAGGCCCTCAAGCAACTTCCCTCACTCACTCACTGACCCTCCCGTGGCAGTAGAAAGACCAGAGGGGTCGTCTTCCTCATCTCCGGCAACCACGGCCGCCGCCACTGTCTTGTTCACTCCGGCGCCACCAGGGCCTCTCCCCCTCCACTCTCTTCACCAGGGGCCCTTCCTTCGTCTCGTGAGTCCACCCCCAAGCTCGATTTTGATCGGGAGCCACCAGAGACAAAACCCCCAATCATGCCCGAAGCTCCCTCCGCCGCGGAGCTCACCGCCGGCGATTCCCTCCGTCCCCGCCGGCTAGTCGACCACCGGGAGGACCGCCTAGGAGTGGCGGATCCATCCCTGGCCTCGGATGCCCTCGAGGACCCTCCGTTCGCCGGCGACGATCGCCGGAATCCCGCCCCCGCTCGGGCAGAGGATAAAGGAGGGAGAGGCGACTGGTCAAACCTGACCAGTGGGCCCCGTGGACCCACTGTCAGTGACCCAGCCCCGCCTCCACGTGTTTTAAGTGAAGGCGTAAACCCCATAAGTACGTCTCCTCTGCCCCGGAAGCGTATTTCTATCTGAAACGTTTTCTTTTCTGTTTTAATTTAAAAACAGAATTTGACCAAAACTTTGACTAGCTATAACTTTTTAAATATAAGTCCAAATGAATTGATTCTTTTTCCTACCTCTCTCAAATTTCTCCTCGTTTATTTTAAGATTTATTTCAAAAATAATTAGGACAACTTTTTGTACTATTTTTAAAGTATGTGTTGTTTGCATATTTTCGAAAATAGGATTTTGGAGAGAGAGAAGAGAGCTTTCAAAAAGTATTGGAGTGCACCTCACCTCTCCACACCTTGAAGGCAAGCATTCTGAACCCTGGCATAATGTGTTGTGGGTTGTTCGATACGGTTATAACACCACCTCGACATGAAGCGTTGGTTATTTTTATGTGACGATATGATCATACACCTTGAGTGCATAAATGAAAATTCTTGCTGTTGGAAATGGATAAGCTTGTGATAGCAATCACCCTCATATGCCTCTCATGCCTACCGGGAAGGACCCGGGAAAGTCTCTGTCTTGTGTAGACACGAGCTTGTCCCTCGTTGAGACGGTTATGACCGGTAGGGCAGGGGGAGGTATGATAAGTGGTGGTTGTGTCTGATGGCTGTGAAATATAATTCTTGAGCTAACCATGCAAGAAATACTTAAGCCTCCTGAGTCGGCCATAGATCGGGTCTTGTTCCAGTAACCCCCATACTTGTTTCGTGCTGCCACTTGCCCCTGCCATAGGTAGGGTACGGTTCAGTAAGTTGTCAACCCCTGTCCTAGCACACACGGTACAGAGAGGCCATGGTGGAAGATACCGGTTGTAGCTGGTAGGAATGCCACCTGGTCCGGGGGCATGGGTGTTTCCGGTTGGGACCGAGAGGGGAGGCCACCCCTTAGAGCGCGCGATAAAAATTTGATCCCATGCTACGCGAGGTTGTAGCCTCCCCACTTAGAATTTTGCTTAACAGGTGTCTGGGTGATTCCATACACGAGTAAAGTTAAGCTGGTGTGTGCAAGACAGGCGTATTTTTGACTAAAAGGCCGTAGACAGAATTAGTTCCGATGGACTAAAGAAATCCGTTACTCGTGGGTAAAGAGTACACCCTCTGCAGAGATAATACCTATTCGAATATCCGTGTCTATGGTTAAGGACTACAGTCTGGGATGGGTCAAGTGTTGGTCTTAGTGTCGGTCTTCGCAGGAGAAACTATTAAACCAGAATATTGATCATGACTTGTGATGTATGATGATTATGATTATTATTATTATGGACTAACCATTTATGTTATTTGAATTATTGAGTATCCCTGGGGCGGTTCTACCTCCTGGATATTCACTATGATTATTTTTATACATAAGCCCTTTATGTGGTGTCGCTCAGACGCCCGACTGTGGCATGTTTTGTTATTTCATTTACTTATAAGCCCTTTATGTGGTGTCGCACAGACGCCTGACTGTGGCATGTTTGTTATGTCGTTTAATTATAAGCCCTTTATGTGATGTCGCTCAGACGCCCGACTGTGGCATGTTTTGTTATTTCTTTTACTTATAAGCCCTTTATGTGGTGTCGTACAGACGCCCGACTGTGGCATGTTTGTTATTTCGATTTATAAGCCCTTTTTGTGGTGTCGCTCAAACGCCCGACTAAGGCATGCTTCATATTATTATTCTTTCAAGGCGTCGCTTCAGACACCAGATCGGTGCTTCTCATTTCTACACCCTATTTGTTTACTCATGTTTTATTTAAATGATCTACTTGCGTGCATCATAAACATTATTTCACAACTGACGAAGTGATCATAGAATATTTTAAAGCATGATTATCAGTGACTATATTATACCTGTGTTCTTAATGTTTGCGAGTACATTCAAAGTACTCACTGGCTTGTCCCTGGCTATTGTCTTGGCTAGATTTCTTGCGTGGAGAGGAGCGTTGTGATGACAGCCCCGGAACCTATGCAATGGAGATAGCAGCCTCGCGAAGATAGGAGTTATTCTGGTCAGCTGTTCCTGTGGGAAATGGAGTCCCATAGACGCTGGTGACCCGCAAACCGCTTCCGCCTTCAGCCACTAGAAAACCAGTTGTTGTACTCATAGGCCAGGATGGTCTTGTACTACATATTATGTACTTTGCTTGGAATTTCTGTATCAAGTTGGTGCCTCATCAGCTAATCCTGGGACTGATGAGCACAACCATTTTCTGGGAAATTATACCCCGAAGAACCAGTCCTGACAAACTTGGTATCAGAGCCAGGCTGACCATTGGCTAATCCTATCTTAGCCAGGTCGAAAAACCTAGGTAAACCAACCCACCAGACCTTAACCAAACCCCGGCCAAGATTCTCGTGTAAGATAGCCTCACAGTGACCCGACACCTTTTTGAAGTCGGTGCCCAACCTATCAGCCTAACCTGCCAGTCACACGCCAGTGACCAGCCCCTAAATAATCTTTCTCGCAAGCGTGCGAAGGAAGACTCTGTTCCCTTTTTCTATAAAAGGGCACGCTAGCCTCAACCCAGCACAGCACAGCCTCTACCCCACACCAAACCATAATGCCAGGACCCATTGTTCACAATGAGACCACAGCAACCAACCTTGGAGGTTTTGTGACCGTGCTAGCAAACCTCACCCGCCGTGCCTTTGCATTAGAAGAGCCCCCAGAATATGTTGTGTACCAAGGGTCCATGAGCGGTGAGAGCCGTCAATTTTGGGCCACTGTGCACGTCTATGGTAGGGGTCTATCGCCAGAACGCCCCTACAAGTTCACCAGAAGGACAACTTCCTTTGAGCCACAAGCCATCCAACTAGCTGCTCGAGAAGCTATAGTTCAACTCCGGCACTTGTCGCCCCGAGTTAACTGTCGCTCCTTCTACTACTACCCCAGCCGTGACGGGTATGGTAGACCACCCCAAGTCGCCAACGGAGACCACGAGACGGATCCTGCATTATTGCATCTAGTGCGCTATATAAGTGCACTAGAGGGACTGTTTGATCAAATCACCCTTGATCTGATCGCAGCTCGTGGAGAACTGGTTCGCCGAGCCCCAGCAAGAAGAGAGGCTGAGCCCGACGCCGACAACCCAGTAGTGCTGTTCGAACAACCGATCGAGACCTTGAGATCAGCCCCGGCCATCGACCAAGGTGCTTTGATGACCCCAGAAGTGCTCCATCGCCTTTTGGGAACACACTCCAACGGGATTGTGGCCAACAATCCCCGCGATGGTCATCATCACTACCCCGACCCTGCAGTTCCTCAACCACCTGCAACTAACTCCGACGGTGAAGCCCGTGGAGAAACCTCGACAGCCACGAGGCACGCCCGCTTAGATATAAACAAGGTGGACTAAGTCACTCGAGTAGTACTGAGTCTCAATATGTCCACAACGTGTAACTGTGTGACCTTGTATCACCGCTATGTTGTCTGCATATGCGCCCCTAATTTAAATAGTAGTTGTGTTGATGTACGGATGCATCTTTAATTCCGGGCGTAGCTACCAAAACCAACCCCGACGGCACCATAGTAACACGTCACTTTGTGAGATGTGTGTATCTCTGGCTTTGACCCCGACCCCCATGAGAGCAGAACCAACAAAACCAGTTGCCCCTCACCATGGTAAATGACCCTGCCAGGATGCTATATTAAAGGCCACATCGTGACCTTGCCGAGTACCCCTCATCTTGTGCGCAACCCTGTCAACCATTTCTTGCCATGCCGAGCCCTAGTTTTTATCTGAAAACCCCAGATGCCACCCCGGGTAGCTTTGTTAAGATATTGTGGGACTTTACCTGCAGTACCATGGGTTCTACCCAGCCACCCTAGTACGAGCTGCTCAAATCGAGGATCACCTCTTCCACCTCGAAATATTGGGCAGTAGTGCACATCCCTCCCGTAAACTCAAACCAAGACCCAACAGAAGTCTCCTTCCTGGGGAAATCTATGCCGACTCCGTAGATGGCCATGGAAGTGGCTGCACATGAAGCGCTTGTTCGTCTTCGATTCACGGCGCCCTATGCCAGCGGAAGAGGATATTACTACTTTCCGAGCCGTGCAGCACCCGGGGAAGTGACATCTTTTCCCGGTGGACGAATTGAGAGAGACCCAGTACTAGCCAACCTTGTCCAGTACGGCATCGCCCAAGAGCATTTGACCCAGTGAGTAATGGGTTATCTCCAGAGCCTCGCTGATTTAAATCCTCAGATCGCCATCGGCAGCCACCAAGGCCCGACCAGGAGAGACGCGTTCATCAACTGATCAATCCGCTTCCCCCGATAGAAGAAGAATGCGCCCCAGTACTAGAGACGTTTTCTCGGGACCCCGTCCAGTTGCCATTTTCATTCTAGACATCACTGCTATGTTCTTGTATTCTCGCATTTAGTTAAGTGTTGTAACTCATGCGTGTTATTCTAAACCTTGTGCGATGAGATGAACTTTTGGTTTCAATTGTAATGAGTAATTTTTGCTGCTATAAATTTTGATTAACTAATTTTTTTCCTCGCAAGAAATCCTGGAGTGAGATTTCTTTTCCTTGAGTTGCTACAGCATATGTCTCCTCAAGACATGGAATTTTATTCACGCAGCACCACGGCAGCAGACTCACAACCGCAACCACTCGAACACATACACTACTTGCAACACCACGTGACCGTGTTGCATCTGGCTAATCATCTCCCTATCGCACCACAGTCTCTGAAAGAGAGATTAGTGGATAATCATCCGGATACGAGTTACCTCCCGCACACCAACAACAGTTAGCACCCGAGACCACACCTACTCCTCGTGATCCCCGCAATGCCGCCAGCCCTCCGCACACCAGGATCACGTACCAGTCCGGCATCGCCTCCGCCATTAGAGCCTCACCCGAGCTTCTGTAAACGGAAGTGGAGGAGGAAGAAGGAGAAGGAGAAGCGAGGCCAGGTGTGAGAAAGAAGAGAGGAACACCTCGGCCGTTTTATAGCTCGAGCTCGGTGTACGGTGGGCGAAGTCCACCAGCGCCGCTCGTCGCCCGATCGCCGGTGTTCGGAGGCGAATCCGCAAGCAGTGCCGACAGCACACTGGCCTGCGAGGTGAGTGCACGCTGCACCGGCAGCTAGCATGCCGCGCACTACCGCGGTAGGGCCTAGATGCCCTACGCGCTAAACGTCGCCGGTGGAGAAAGCGTGGGAAAGCGCGTGGGAGAGAGGAAGAAGAGAGAACCAGAGGAAGAAGAAGAGGCTGACAGTGGGCCCCGGGTCCACCTGTCAGCCAGAGAGAGCACTGTGCTCTCGGGTACGACCAGCGTATTTTAAATTTAGAATTTATTCTAAATTTACTGTATCCAGCGTAGAAATCTCCCGTTTTCCCCTAACCGTAGATTTTTCCACGCAGCGCCAGTGTTCCACACTGTGGTTTTACACCACTTATTGCCCTCTCACTGTAGCCACTTTTTATTGCATTTTTTTAAAAACAACTTTTAACAAATCTCGGGGACGAGATTTTTCTTAAGGGGGGTAGTGTTGTGACACCCCAAAATTTTTGACCTTGTTTTATTAATTAAAGTCTTGCCAGGAAATTAAAATTTTATTTTATGGTTTTTCTTTTGGTTTCAGGGTCTTTCTTTACCTTATTATTTTGGGATTTTCACCTCAAGTGAAAAACTTTCCAAATGTATTATTGGACTTGTTTTCCCCAAGAAAAACATTTCTATTATAAGTGGATTTAATTACAAATTATTTCCCTCTGAGATTTATTCATTGAAGTGAGTTTTCTTGGGTTTTAGGACCCCATTTGCACTGCAACCCTTTTATAAATTCATCTAATATTCCAACCAAAATTTGGAGATGTCTTGTGATGATTGTAAATCACTTTTATGCAGAAATATATTCCATTCTTTTAGCATTTTGAGCTCTACACCAAGTTTTAAAATCTGGTCCAGAGAGCAATTTTACACTACAACCTATTCAAATATTTCTTTAAAACTTCCACCAAAATTGTGGGATGTTAGTAGTGGTATGAAATTCAACTCTATGCAAAAAAACCAGTGGTGTTCTTTGAAAAATTTGAGTGAATCAACCTCTTTTGCTTTCTGATCCAGTTTGACTTTATCTACAGCAACCCTAGTTTAATTTGCTCTAGTACCCTTGAGTTTTCTCCTGCTTATGGCCCACCTTGCAAAACCCTTAAGTCTAGAAGAGTGGACTCATTGGAGAATTTTTAGTGCATGCAACCATGCCTTTTTCTTTCTGTCCAAAACTGATGTTTTGCAAAACTTGCACTAACAAGTTTCTGATTTTGTCAAACTAACCTCACCACCCTCTTACTCATCCAAGGAGACACTGATCTGGAGAATTTGGCCACCCCAAGAGTTGCCTAGATGCCATTGGCATTTTGTCAAACACCCTGAGTGCATGACCAGTTTTGGTTTAGTTTCTGGTTTGTGTTATGAACATGATCCCCTGACTAGACCAGCATGTCACATGGATTTGTCCAAGCCTATAGCCCCACCCTGCTAACTCTCTTGTGGTTTGGAGCCCCCTAGCATGCCTTGGCATATTGTCGAGCACGTAGCGTGCGTGCTCTGGACGCGCCCAGAGCGCGCGTTTTGCACGTGCGTGCGCTCGGGTCGCCGCGTCGCGCCCCGGCCCTTGCTCGCCTGCAGAGCCGCACCCGCCGACCTCATCCGCTCGCAAGAACCAGCCAAGCCCCCCTGGCGCCCAACAGCGCCGCCGTCAGGTCGGCAACGGCGGCTAGCGGGCGTCCACAACAGCCTCTGCCGTGGACGGCGCCGCCCGAGCCACCAGCGCTTGCCAGCTGGCCCCTTGAACAGCTCAAGCTCATCCGCAGCCTTGTCCGCAAGCCCTCGTCGCCGCCACGTCGCCCTAGCTACAAAATGACGGTCGCCGGCGTTCTTATCCTCGGCCATCGTCGGAACTGCCACTGCTCGTATATATAAGAAGCCCCGAGCTCGTCAGGCCCTCAAGCAACTTCCCTCACTCCCTCACTGACCCTCCCGTGGCAGTAGAAAGACCAGAGGGGTCGTCTTCCTCATCTCCGGCAACCATGGCCGCCGCCACTGTCTCGTTCACTCCGGCGCCACCAGGGCCTCTCCCTCTCCACTCTCTTCAACAGGGGCCCTCCCTTCGTCTCGTGAGTCCACCCCCAAGCTCAATTTTGATCGGGAGCCACCAGAGACAAAGCCCCCAATCATGCCCGAAGCTCCCTCCGCCGCGGAGCTCGCCGCCGGCGATTCCCTCCGTCCCCGCCGGCCAGTCGACCACCGGGAGGACCGCCTAGGAGTGGCAGATCCATCCCTGGCCTCGGATGCCCTCGAGGAGCCTCCGTCCGCCGGCGACGATCACTGGAATCCCGCCCCCGCTCGGGCAGAAGATAAAGGAGGGAGAGGCGACTGGTCAAACCTGACCAGTGGGCCCCGTGGACCCACTGTCAGTGACCCAGCCCTGCCTCCACGTATTTTAAGTGAAGGCGTAAACCCCATAAGTACGTCTCCTCTGCCCCGGAAGCGTATTTCTATCTGAAACGTTTTCTTTTCTGTTTTAATTTAAAAACAGAATCTGACCAAAACTTTGACTGGCTATAACTTTTTAAATATAAGTCCAAATGAATTGATTCTTTTTCCTACCTCTCTCAAATTTCACCTAGTTTATTTCAAGATTTATTTCAAAAATAATTGGGACAACTTTTTGTACTGTTTTTAAAGTATGTGTTGTTTGCATATTTTCGAAAATAGGATTTTGGAGAGAGAGAAGAGAGCTTTCAAAAAGTATTGGAGTGCACCTCACCTCTCCACACCTTGAAGGCAAGCATTCTGAACCCTGGCATAATGTGTTGTGGGTTGTTCGATACGGTTATAACACCACCTCGACATGAAGCGTTGGTTATTTTTATGTGACGATATGATCATACACCTTGAGTGCATAAAATGAAAATTCTTGCTGTTGGAAATGGATAAGCTTGTGATAGCAATCACCCTCATATGCCTCTCATGCCTACCGGGAAGGACCCGGGAAAGTCTCTGTCTTGTGTAGACACGAGCTTGTCCCTCGTCGAGACGGTTATGACCGGTAGGGCAGGGGGAGGTATGATAAGTGGTGGTTGTGTCTGATGGCTGTGAAATATAATTCTTGAGCTAACCATGCAAGAAATACTTAAGCCTCCTGAGTCGGCCGTAGATCGAGTCTTGTTCCAGTAACCCCCATACTTGTTTCGTGCTGCCACTTGCCCCTGCCATAGGTAGGGTACGGTTCAGTAAGTTGTCAACCCCTGTCCTAGCACACACGGTACAGAGAGGCCATGGTGAAAGATACCGGTTGTAGCTGGTAGGCATGCCACCTGGTCCGGGGGCATGGGTGTTTCCGGTTGGGACCGAGAGGGGAGGCCACCCCTTAGAGCGCGCGATAAAAATTTGATCCCATGCTACGCGAGGTTGTAGCCTCCCCACTTAGAATTTTGCTTAACAGGTGTCTGGGTGATTCCATACACGAGTAAAGTTAAGCTGGTGTGTGCAAGACAGGCGTATTTTTGACTAAAAGGCCGTAGACAGAATTAGTTCCGATGGACTAAAGAAATCCGTTACTCGTGGGTAAAGAGTACACCCTCTGCAGAGATAATACCTATTCGAATATCCGTGTCTATGGTTAAGGACTACAGTCTGGGATGGGTCAAGTGTTGGTCATAGTGTCGGTCTTCGCAGGAGAAACTATTAAACCAGAATATTGATCATGACTTGTGATGTATGATGATTATGATTATTATTATTATGGACTAACCATTTATGTTATTTGAATTATTGAGTATCCCTGGGACGGTTCTACCTCCTGGATATTCATTATGATTATTTTTATACATAAGCCCTTTATGTGGTGTCGCTCAGACGCCCGACTGTGGCATGTTTTGTTATTTCATTTACTTATAAGTACTTTATGTGGTGTCGCACAGACGCCCGACTGTGGCATGTTTGTTATTTCATTTAATTATAAGCCCTTTATGTGGTGTCGCTCAGACGCCCGACTGTGGCATGTTTGTTATGTCGTTTAATTATAAGCCCTTTATGTGGTGTCGCTCAGACGCCCGACTGTGGCATGTTTTGTTATTTCTTTTACTTATAAGCCCTTTATGTGGTGTCGCACAGACGCCCAACTGTGGCATGTTTGTTATTTCGTTTTATAAGCCCTTTTTGTGGTGTCGCTCAGACGCCGACTGAGGCATGCTTCATATTATTATCCTTTCGAGGCGTCGCTTCAGACACCAGATCGGTGCTTCTCATTTCTACACCCTGTTTGTTTACTCATGTTTTATTTAAATGATCTACTTGCGTGCATCCTAAACCTTATTTCACAACTGACGAAGTGATCATAGAATATTTTAAAGCATGATTATCAGTGACTATATTATACCTGTGTTCTTAATGTTTGCGAGTACATTCAAAGTACTCACTGGCTTGTCCCTGGCTATTGTCTTGGCCAGATTTCTTGCGTGGAGAGGAGCGTTGTGATGACAGCCTTGGAACCTACGCAATGGAGATAGCAGCCTCGCGAAGATAGGAGTTATCCTGGTCAGCTGTTCCTGTGGGAAATGGAGTCCCATAGACGCTAGTGACCCGCAAACCGCTTCCGCCTTCAGCCACTAGAAAACCAGTTGTTGTACTGATAGGCCAGGATGGTCTTGTACTACATATTATGTACTTTTCTTGGAATTTCTGTATCAAGTTGGTGCCTCATCAGCTAACAGTAATCCTAGGACTGATGAGCACAAGGGCCATTTTCTGGGAAATTATACCCTGAAGAACCGGTCCTGACAATAGATAGTGTTGCCATGACAATAAATCTAAATTTTGCCACGGCAGAACAGACAGTGTTGCCATGGCAAAAATAAGTGTGAAGGTGCCATGGAAAATAAGAGTAGAAATTGCCAAGGCAAGAAAAGATAAAAATTGCATTGTCAATGAAGGTGAATTTGCTATGGCAAAAAAGAAAAGTAAATCTAATTAGTCGTCATTGACTATAGTAAAAAATTGACATGTATGTTTAACTAAAAAATTGACAGCGCGGTATAGATAATTTTGCAATGGAAAAAAGAATGTAAAATTTTCCATGAAAAAATAAAGAGTAGAAATTGCCATGGCAATAATAGTCAAAATTTGCCATGACGATTTAGGTAAAATTGCCATGTCAATAAGGGAAAATCTGCCATGGCAAAAAAGAAAGGTTAAAATTGCCATGCCCACTAAACTAAAAAAATTGACATGATACAAGTTTGCCATCTTTTTGAACATCTATAACTTGGTCATGTTTTTAACATCTTAACTTGCCATGGCAAGTTTCCATGCTTTTGAACATATTAATTAAAGAAATTTGCCATGGCAAATTTTGAGTGATGGAAAATGATGAGACATGGCAACTTTTGAGAAAATGACAAAAAATAAACAAGTAAATATGTTTATTCCCTAAAAAAGAATGGAAATTTGCCATGAAAAAAACTACACAACATAAATCACCTTGAAATTTCCATGTGATCAGTCCACCAATTTTACAAAAAATGCCATGTGTTATAGATCAGAATTCCATAAAATGTGCCATGTAAGTATTGCCATTTAAAAAAAACTAAAGAATTTGCCATCAGCTAAGTTGGGGATTTACCATGGGAAATGGAAATTGCCATGGCAAAAAATATGCGAACAATTTGCCTTTGATAAGCTCAGGAGAGAGGACATTCAACCTTTGATAGATAAAATTCTTAAGAGTATTGCCGGATGGAGAGGGAAGCTAGTCTCCTACTCTGCTAGGCTGGTGTTGATTAAAGCTTGTCTCAGTGGTATTCCTGTTTACCTTCTTTCCTTCTTTAAATTCCCTAAATGGGCCCTATACCTGATCAATACACAACTTACTCACTATCTTTGGAATGATTTTGAGGGAAACATGAAGCTGCATCTAGTCAACTGGAATTTGGTGGCCTATGATACGTCCATTTTGCATCATGCTTTTATATCGATATTTATTGCATTATGGGCTGTTATTACACATTATGTCACAATACTTATGCCCATTCTCTCTTATTTTACAAGATTTACATAAAGAGGGAGAATGCCGGCTACTGGGATTCTGGGCTGGAAAACGAGCAAATATTAGAGACCTATTCTGCACAGCTCGGAAAGTCCTGAAACTTCACGGAAGTCATTTTCAGAATATATAAAAAATACCGAGTGCAAGAAGTTCCAGAGGGGGGCCACACCCTGCCCACGAGGGTGGGGGCGCGCCCTACCCCCCTGGGCGCGCCCCCTGCCTCGTGGGCCCCCTGGTGGCCCTCCGATGCCCATCTTCTGCTATATGGAGTCCTTCGATGAGAAAAAAAAATCATAAGCCAGCTTTCAGGACGATACTCCGCCGCCACGAGGCGGAACCTTGGCGGAACCAATCTAGGGCTCTGGCGGAGTTGTTTTGCCGGGGACACTTCCCTCCGGGAGGGGGAAATCATCACCATCGTCATCACCAACCCTCCTCTCATCGGGAGAGGGCAATCTCCATCAACATATTCACCAGCACCATCTCCTCCCAAACCCTAGTTCATCTCTTGTATCCAATTCTTGTCTCTAAGTCCGGGATTGGTACCTGTGGGTTGCTAGTAGTGTTGATTACTCCTTGTAGTTGATGTTAGTTGGTTTATTTGGTGGAAGATCATATGTTCAGACCCTTTATGCATATTAATACTCCTCTGGTTATGAACACGAATATGCTTTGTGAGCAGTTATGTTTGTTCCTGAGGACATGGGAGAAGTCTTGCTATTAGTAGTCATGTGAATTTGGTATTCGTTCGATATTTTGATGAGATGTATGTTGTCTCTCCTCTAGTGGTGTTATGTGGACGTCGACTACATGACACTTCACCATTGTTTGGGCCCAGAGGAAGGCATTGGGAAGTAATAAGTAGATGATGGGTTTCTAGAGTGACAGAAGCTTAAACCCTAGTTTATGCGTTGCTTCGTAAGGGGCTGATTTGGATCCATATGTTTCATGCTATGGTTAGGTTTATCTTAATACTTCTTTTGTAGTTGCGGATGCTTTCAATAGGGGTTAATCATAAGTGGGATGCTTGTCCAAGTAAGGACATCACCCAAGCACTGGTCCACCCACATATTAAATTATCAAAGTACCAAACGCGAATCATATGAACGTGATGAAAACTAGCTTGACAATAATTCCCATGTGTCCTCGGGAGCGCTTTTCTCCATATAAGAGTTCGTCCAGGTTTGTCCTTTTCTACAAAAAGGATTGGGCCATCTTGCTGCAATTTATTTACTTTTGTTACTTGTTGCTCGTTACAAATTATCTTATCACAAAACTATCTGCTACCTATAATTTTAGTGCTTGCAGAGAATACCTTGCTGAAAATCGCTTATCATTTCCTTCTGCTCCTTGTTGGGTTTGACACTCTTACTTATCGAAAGGACTATGATAGATCCCCCTATACTTGTGGGTCATCAAGACTCTTTTATGGCGCCGTTGCCGGGGAGTGAAGCGCCTTTGGTAGGTGGAATTTGGTAAGGAAAAAATTATATAGTGTGCTGAAATTTACTGTCACTTGTTACTATGGAATGTAATCCTCTGAGGGGCTTGTTCGGGGTATCTTCACCCCGACCAGTAGAGCAAAGAGTTGCTCCTCAACCTACTGAACCTACTGAAAATGAAAATGTCTACTTTGATATTCCTTCGGGTATGATAGAAAAACTGCTAGCTAATCCTTTTGCAGGAGACTGAACAGTGCATCCTGATGAGCACCTAATATATGTGGTTGAAGTTTGTGGATTATTTAAGCTTGTAGGTGTGCCCGATTATGTTATTAAGAAGAAGGTCTTCCCTTTATCTTTGAAGGGAGATGCATTGACATGGCATAGGCTATGTGATGATATGGGATCATGGAACTACAAATGATTGAAATTGGAATTTCATCAGAAATTTTATCCTATGCATCTTGTTCATCGTGATCGTAATTATATATATAATTTTTGGCCTCGCGAAGGAGAAAGCATCTCTCAAGCTTGGGGGAGGCTTAAATCAATGTTATATTCATGCCCCAATCGTGAGCTCCCAAGAGAAATAATTATTCAAAAAAAATTATGCTCGGCTTTCTGATAACAATCGCACCATGCTCGATACTTCTTGTGTTGGCTCTTTTACGATGAAGACTATTGAATTCAAATGGGATTTATTGGAAATAATTAAACGCAACTCTGAAGATTGGGACCTCGACGAAGGTAAGGAGTCAGGTATGACAACTAAGTTTGATTGTGTTAAATCTTTTATGGATACCGACGTTTTCCGTAAATTTTGCATTAAATATGGACTTGACTCTGAGATAGTAGCTTCTCTCTGTGAATCTTTTGCTACTCATGTTGATCTCTCTAAGGAGAAGTGGTTTAAATATCATCCTCCCATAGAAGTAAAAGTAGTTGTGATAACCCACAAGTATAGGGGATCGCACCAGTTTTCAAGGGTAAAGTATTCAACCCAAATTTATTGATTCGACACAAGGGGAGCCAAAGAATACTCTCAAGTATTAGCAGCTGAGTTGTCAATTCAACCACACCTGTAAACTTAATATCTGCAGCAAAGTGTTTAGTAGCAAGGTAATATGATAGTAGTGGTAACGTTAGCAAAAGGTAATAGTAGTAAAAGCAATGTTTTTGGTATTTTGTAGTGATGATAGTAATAGCAATGGGAAAGTAAATAAGCGAAGAACAATATATGGAAAACTCGTAGGCAATGGATCGGTGATAGAGAATTATGCCAGATGCGGTTCATCATGTAACAGTCATAACCAAGGGTGACACAGAACTAGCTCCAGTTCATTGATATAATGTAGGCATGTATTCCGAACATAGTCATACGTGCTTATGGAAAAGAACTTGCACGACATCTTTTGTCCTACCCTCCCGTGGCAGCGGGGTCCTTACGGAAACTAAGGGATATTAAGGCCTCTTTTTATTTGAGAACCGGAACAAAGCATTAACACATAGTGAATACATGAACTCCTCGGGGTTAACGGATCATAACACATAATAGGTGACTATAGACTTGCAAGATAGGATCAAGAACACTCATATATTGATGAAAACATAATAGGTTCAGATCTGAAATCATCGTACTCAGGCCCTAGTGACAAGCATTAAGCATAGCAAAGTCATAGAAACATCAATCTCAGAACATAGTGGACACTAGGGATCAAACCCTAACAAAACTAACTCGATTACATGATAGATCCCATCCAACCCATCACCGTCCAGCAAGCCTACGATGGAATTATTCACGCACGGCGGTGAGCATCATGAAATTGGTGATGGAGGATGGTTGATGATGACGATGGCGACGGGTTCCCCTCTCCGGAGCCCCGAACGGACTCCAGATCAGCCCTCCCGAGAGGTTTTAGGGCTTGGCGGCGGCTCCGTATCGTAAACGCGATGATTTCTTCTCTCTCATTTTTCTCTCCTCAAAACTCAATATATGGAGGTGGAGTTGGAGTCGGAGAGGCAACAGGGGGCCCATGAGGTAGGGGGGCGCGCCCCCCACTCACGTGGCAAGGTGGTGGGCCCCCTGGCCTTCATCTTTGGCAGGTATTTTTCTTATTTTCTGAAAAGTGTCTCCGTGAAGTTTCAGGTCATTCTGAGGACGTCTGCTCCTGCACATAAATAACACCATGGTAGTTCTGCTGAAAACAACATTAGTCCGGGTTAGTTCCATTCAAATCATGCAAGTTAGAGTCCAAAACAAGGGCAAAAGTGTTTGGAATAGTAGATACGTTGGAGACGTATCAACTCCCCCAAGCTTAAACCTTTGCTTGTCCTCAAGCAATTCAGTTGACAAACTAAAAGTGATAAAGAAAAACTTTTACAAACTCTGTTTGCTCTTGTTGTTGTAAACATGTAGAGCCAGCATTCAAGTTTTTAGCAAAGATTATAACTAACCACATTCGCAATAACGCATAGGTCTCAAGTTTACTCATATCAATAGCATAATCAACTAGCGAGCCATAATAATAAAACTCGGATGACAACACTTTTTCAAAACAATTATAATATGATATAACAAGGTGGTATCTCGCTAGCCCTTTCTGAGACCGTAAAACATAAATGCAGAGCAGCTTTAAAGACCAAGGACAGACTAGACATTGTAATTCATGGTAAAATAGATCTAGTCAAGTCATACTCAATGTAAACTAACAATAATGAATGCAAATGACAACAGTGCTCTCCAACCGGTGCTTTTTAATAGGAGGATGATGACTCATAATAAAAGTAAATAAATAGGCCCTTCACAGAGGGAAGCAGGGATTTGTAGAGGTGCCAGAGCTCGATTTTGAAACAGAGGTGAATAATATTTTGAGCGGTATACACTACTGGAATCAGCTACTTTGCCATCTGCCAGCTCTTTGCCATCAGCTACCCAAAAGCAGACGGCAAAGAACTGGCTGATGGCAAAGACCTCACTACTAGGAAAAGGGCTATAGATAAAATTGACACTAATGGCGCACCAGAGAAGTGGTGCGTCACTACTATATACTAATGGCGCACCATGTGGTGATGCGCAATTAGTGTGGAAGACACTAATGGCGCACCAGGCACAAGGTGCGCCACTAGTAATAATTTTTTTTCATTTTTCCAAACATACTAATGGCGCATCCAGGCAAAGTGCGCCATTAGTAGTTCTAACTAGTAATGGCGCACCAGCCGTAGAGTGCGCCACTACTGTAATTTTTTTTATTCTTTTTTTTGCAAAACTACTAATGGCGCACCGTTGCAAAGTGCGTCATTACTAGTTTAAACTAGTAATGGCGCACTACGCCACGGTGCGCCATTAGTATATATATTTTTTACTTTTTTTGCAAAACTACTAATGGCGCACGGCCAGGAGGTGCGCCATTAGTATGTTGGGTTACTAATGGCGCATGGCTGTGTGGTGCACCATTAGTAACCTGGGACCAGCTAGATATTTTGGACAACCACACCTACACACTCACTTTCCCGACTTCATTCCCTCCACCTCCTTCTCCAAGCTTGTCGGCTGCCTCCTCCTCCTCACCTCATTTGCACCATAGATTCATCAAAATTAAGTGGTGAAATTACCTTTTTTTGATAGGTAAGTAAGGGGAAAGCTATCTTCATGTTGTAGATCTACTTTTTTTCTCCCTAGCTCGCTCCAACAACGTGCACATGCACTTTTTGTGGCCTAGCTAGATGTATGTATGTTTGCGGTGTTGCATATGTTTGTGGTGTTGCATATATGCTTGTGTTTGCAGGTACCGGTATTTGAAATGCGATAGTTGCCAATATTTTGCCGGAATGTTGATTCATTTCCGTTTCGGCAAGAATTTTGGCACTATGCATTCTTTTTGGTCCTATTTTTAGGGAAAGTCATGCCAAATTTTTTCTTGGTTCTAAAATATCGTTTTGCTCTACCCCGTAGGCGACCATGGTCCGCACGATGACCGAAGGCATCGTGAATAGGTTTTTGAGCTCCGCGAAGGCCGAGATGCTTCAAAAGAACGAGATGGAGATAAGATGTCTGTGTCGAAGATGCAAGCTGAAGAGCCTTATTGCGGACCCGGATTCCGGGCAGGTGCGGGACCACCTGCTCTTGCATGGTTTCATGGATGGCTATCGGTGGCAAGGTGATGAAGATGCCTATGAAGACGTACATGGGGGCCGGGCAAGAAATGAGGAAGGGCAGCAAGACAACCACC
Organism: Triticum aestivum; assembly: GCF_018294505.1. Lineage (NCBI taxonomy): Eukaryota > Viridiplantae > Streptophyta > Magnoliopsida > Poales > Poaceae > Triticum > Triticum aestivum. The sequence continues at coordinate 27,797,060 of NC_057797.1, read as the reverse complement.
GCGGCTCGGGCGGGCGAGAAGATGAAGAATCTCCAGGACATGATCACGACGGTGATGCTGTACACAGTCATCATGTAGAAGATGCCGGACATGATGATGAGGAAGATGCCGGAGCAGACGAAGGGCATGATCATGAAGATGAAGATGCCGGCGGAGCAGACGACGATGGACCATCGATGGGCTGGGTGCAGGACCCTCATATTCAAGAGCTGCTTCTCAAGCAGACGGATAATGCAAGAGCTGCCGCCCGAGAGAAAGCCAAGCTGGATCAACTGGAGATAGACGCGGTTACTCCATTGTATGAAGGATGTAGACCCGAGGATACCCGCTTGAAAGTAACGCTCATGGCTTTGGATATGAAGGTAAAACACAAAATGACCGACGCATGCTTCGACGAGAACATGTCATTCTGGCACGAACGTCTTCCCAAGGGGAACAAGTGCCTGACTAGTTTCGAGGAGGCGAAGAAAGTCGTGTGTCCTCTGGATTTACCGCACGTGAAATACCATGTGTGCATGAACAATTGCATCATTTATCGCGGCGAGCACGCGGAGTCTACCATATGTCCGATGTGCAGCGTCACTCGATACAAGAAGAGGAAGAAAGCTCCTCGAAAAGTGGTGTGGTACTTTCTGATCACTCCTCGTCTGCAGCGGTATTTTGCGGACCCTAAGGTAGCAAAGCTCCTGCGTTGGCACGCGGATAGGGAGGAGAAGAAGCAAGAAGATGACGCAAATGATCCGGAGAGAAATAAAAAAGACAAGATGCTGAGTCACCCTAAGGATGGGAGCCAGTGGCAAACGTTGAACTTCGGACACCCAGAATTTGGGAAGGATCCAAGGAACATCGTGCTGGGCGCGAGCTCCGATGGAGTCAATCCGTTTGGCAGACAGAGAAGCACACATAGCACCTGGCCTGTGTTTGTGTGGATGTACAATCCGTTCAGGAGGAGATCGAGCAGTTTTTCACCTGCCTCATAGGAGTAAAACTTCCTTACGGTTACACGGGGAAGATAAGCAGATACCTAGACCCAGCGAAGCAGAAGTTCAGCGGGATGAAGTCTCACGACTGTCACGTGTTGATGACATAGATACTTCTAATTGCAATCCGTGGGATCATGGACGCGCACGTCCGTGAAATGCTATTTGGCCTATGCAACTTTTTCGACGTCATCTCTCGGAAGTCGGTTGGCGTGAGGCAACTCAGAAGGCTACAGGAAGAGATCGTCGTGATACTATGCGAGCTTGAGATGTACTTCCCGCCCGCATTCTTCGACGTTATGGTGCATCTGCTGGTCCATATCGTAGAGGATATCATCCAACTCGGGCCGACGTTCCTGCACAGCATGATGCCATTCGAAAGGATGAATGGTGTCATCAAAGGATACGTTCGCAACATGTCACGTCCAGAGGGAAGTATAGCCAGGGGTTTTCTGACCGAAGAGTGCATCTCCTACTGCAGGAATTATCTAGGCATCGAGAACCCCGTTGGTCTGCCCGTCAACAGGCACCTCGGCAGGCTCGTTGGATGGGGTCACTGTGAGGGTTGCCACGAAATGCATGTCGACTTCGAGGGTCGACTCGCCGACTTTGAAAGAGCAAACCTAGTCGCGCTACAACACATAGACGTGGTCGATCCTTGGGTGGTAGAGCACAAAACCTTTATTGAGAAGACGTACAATGACCGAGGCCAACAGAGGACGGACGGAGATATAATCAAAGAGCACAACTCATGTTTCACGCGTTTGTTCAAGCAGAAGCTTCTGTCGTACCCTTTACATAAGGATTCTTCCGCGGAAGAACAACTCATATTCGCTTTGTCACAGGCCGCCGAGCACAACCTGATGACCTATGATGCGTACGATATCAACGGCTACACATTCTACACCGAGGACAAGGACATGAAGAGCGATGGTTATCAGAACTCCGGGGTAACGATGGAATCCTACACCGGTAATGACAAGGACAGATACTACGGAAGGATCGAGGAGATCTGGGAGCTGAGCTACGCTGGAGAGAAGGTCCCGATGTTCCGTGTCAGATGGGCCAAGAGCGTCCTAAAAGAAGACCGGTATTTCACCACCATGGTTATACCCGAAGCCAAATCCAAGACCGCGAGCGCAAACGTCACCTCGAAAAATGAGCCATGGGTACTGGCTTCCCAAGTGGACCAATGCTTCTTGATTACCGACCCGTCAAAGCCCAATCGTGTTGTCGTGAGGAGAGGCAACAGTTACAAAGGGTACACGACTAGGGCGGAGGCGGAATCTAGATACGCCCGCTATCTAGCGGGAGAGAGGAGGGAGCGTTGGAGGAACTGAATGAAGACCAATTTCATCGCGATGATGCTCATCGTGATGACCACAGCTCTCTTCTGTGTGATGGTAGTTTAGATGATCGATATCGACTTGTAATGTGAAGACAAACTCGATACTCATGGTCTCGAGACTTGTAATGTTTTATCTTTGTTCGGTCTTTTGAATTCGGAGACTAATATGATGAATTGTATTCGGAGACTAATCTTCTATTGTATTCGATAAATCTGCTGTTGCTGTGTGCTACTGTCTATATTCTGTCAAATAATATATTTTGTAACCTGTGCAAAAATCAGAAAAGTAAAGAAAATTAAAACCTAATATTCATACTAATGGCGCATCACTACAGAGTGCGCCATTAGTATGCCAAAGTATACTAATGGCGCATCACCCAACAGTGCGCCATTAGTATGCCAAAGCACATGGTTAAATATGGCCCCCTGGGAGGCATACTAATGGCGCATGGTGTTCTATACTAATGGCGCACTGCGTGGTGCGCCATTAGTATACCAGATACTAATGGCGCACCAGTGGTGCGCCATTAGTAAAAAATACTAGTGGCGTGATACTAATGGCGCACCAGTAGTGCGCTATTAGTAGGCAAAACTGGTGCGCCATTAGTAGGCATTTTCCTAGTAGTGCCTTCTTTGCCATCAGCCAGTTCTTTGCCGTCCGCTAGCAGACGGCAAAGATTCTTTGCCGTCAGCTGGCAGACGGCAAAGATTTTTTGCCATCAGCTGGCAGACGACAAAGAGGGAGGCGACCCACACTAACAAGCTGATTAGGGGAAACCTAACGGGGCCCCTCTTTGCCGTCCGCTAGCAGACGACAAAGAGTAATAAAGCGGACGACACAGGGGGGCGTACGGCAAACGTTTAGGTTACTAAGTAATGGCCGAGCCCCACCCCGCCCATCTCTCTCTGTTTCGATCTGTCCCCCTCCTCCCCGACGACCACCGCCACCCGCCGCCGCCCCCGCCACCCACTGCTGCCCCCTTGCCCCACCTCCCCTCGCCCCGTCGCCCCACCGTCCCAACCACCCGCCGCCGTCGCCACCCGCCACCGCCCCCTGGCCCCACCACCCCTCGCCCCGTCGCCCCCACCACCCGCCACCGGCCCGGCACCCCGTCGCCCGCGCCGGAGCCAGG
>NC_057797.1:27792523-27792899 GCF_018294505.1 Triticum aestivum | reverse complement strand
GAAGAAGAAGGAGAAGAAGAAGGAGAAGAAGAAGGAGAAGAAGAAGGAGAAGAAGCAGGAGAAGAAGGAGCAGAAGAAGGAGAAGAAGAAGAAGAAGAAGAAGAAGAAGAAGGAGAAGGAAGAAGGAGAAGGAAGAAGGAGAAGAAGAAGGCGAAGAAGAAGAAGGAAGAAGGAGAAGAAGAAAGAAGAAGAAGAAGAAGAAGAAGAAGAAGAAGAAGAAGAAGAAGAAGAAGAAGAAGAAGAAGAAGAAGAAGAAGAAGAAGAAGAAGAAGATGCTGCACCAGCAGCAGGGCATTATGGATGGATGAACTATTTCCTCTCTTGTAAAAAAATATTCCCTCTCTATGTATATTGATATAGATGGACTATTTCGATG
>NC_057797.1:27675148-27792309 GCF_018294505.1 Triticum aestivum | reverse complement strand
CTTGACCCCGACACCCCGACCCCGAAACAGCACCCCGACCCCGACAGGGCACCCCGACACCGACACGACACCCCGACCCCCGACACCTCCCGAAAAGGTGTTCTTTGGCCTTCCAAAGGCCGACGGGGTCATATATTTGTGAATTATTAGTTAGGTCATATATTTTTCGATTTTGTTATGAAAAAGATCATATATAATTGTGTTGATCGAGTAGTTTTAAATGTGCAGTTGTTTCATCGCTGTGAGGTTTGGTGTTCGACGACCTCGCCGTGCGTTTGACGAGCTCTGCCCCTTCGTTCATGGGTGAGCACAAATGACATGTCCTCCTCCCCCATTAATTATTTGCTCTATTCTGATGAAACTTGATAGCTAGCTATATATGTGTCTTGAATCATCAGTATGCGTAACCAATATGTGTCTCCCATTCGAAAGCGTCATAGTTATAAATATGCATGCATTTGCATATTTATAACCTTGATTCTTTCGAATTGTCCAACGCTATCTATAGACAACCCGAGTATGTGTAGATTGGATTCGTTTTCCCATATGCTTTGCTCCGGATCCGACGCATAAATTTCGTCAGTGCCTCCACTGTTGTTCTCCGGGTACACATCCTCTCTGTTTATTGCAGAGACGTGTATCAGGAGAACAGCGGGGAGGTGCTGCCGAAATTTTGCGTCGGATCCGGAGCATAGCATGGGAAAACAAACCCAATCTACACATACTCGGGTGGGATTAGGACCTATCATTACCTATTAGAGTGTAGGTTGCATGGACATAATAAAATTTACAAAGTAGATCAACTGATGAATATATACATGGTGAATTACATATATAATTGTTGTGTGTCCAGTAGCTCTGAAAGTCAAGATGAGTGATCGTGCGTGGATGTATACCGGTCACACTGGTCAGAACAAATGGAGCGCTGAATGGTTCACAAAAACCAAGGGGTTTGTGCCAGCCACATTTGCAAATGGCCAGAGGAAAACCTGGTGCCCCTGTTTCCGGCGCGGGAATTGGGAAAAGAGGACAGAGGCTGAAATGGGCAAACACATGCAGAAGAGTGGTTTTACGCCCGATTATACGGTGTGGACATTTCATGGTGAGTCTGCCCAACGTGACCGAGCTGAGGTGGATCGTCGTCGCACCGACGAGCATGGTACCGGGATGGAAAACATGGTGCAATACTAGATGATGCTCGGGATTCGGACGAGGAGATGGAGGAATCTACAAAGGCCTTCAATGAAATGTTGGAGTCTTCAAAACGTCCGCTCCACGAGCACACTGAGCTTTGTTAGTTGGATGCCATCTCACAAGTAATGGCTCTGAAGGCTCAGTTCAGCTTGGGCAGAGAATGCTATGATGCAACTATGATAGTATTTGGACGCTTTCTACCCAAAGGCCATGTAATGCGTGCAAACCTGTACCAGTCGGACAAAATCCTCCGTGCACTGAAGATGCCCTATGAGAAGATACATGCCTGTGAGAAAGGATGTGCCTTATTTAGGCTTGACTATGCGGACTTGAACTATTGTCCCATTTGCAAGTTTTCCAGGTATATTGTGGTAGACAACGGTATGGGTGAGAAGACACAGACCAAAATCCCAATTAGTGTTCTTCGGTATATGCCAATCGTACCAAGACTTCAATGTCTTTTCATGGTCGAAGAGACGGCCAAACAGATGACATGGCACAAAACAGGCAAAAGAACCGAACTAGATGCAGATGGGAATCTGATGGTGTTGCGTGAAAAAGTTTGATGAATTACATGCTGAAAAAGCGGCAGATCCAAGGCATCCTCGAGTCGGCATCAGCACGGATGGGTTTAGTGTGTTTGGTATGACGGCAGCCCAATACAGTTGTTGGCCCGTATGTGCCTTTCCACTCAATCCCCCCGGACAGATTATGCAAAGAAAGAACAATTTCCTGATGTTGATAATTCGAGGGCCCAACTATCCAGGGAAAATATGAATGTGTACATGCAGCCGCTTAAGGACGAATTGCAAGAAGCCTGGGATAATGGGTTCAAGACATGCGACGCCTATAGCAAACGGAACTTCATAATGCGTGTCTGGTACATGTACTCGACGCATGACTTGCCAGCGTATGCGCTATTCATTGGCTGGTGTGTGCATGGAAGGTTCCCGTGCCCCACATGCAACGGAGCTCTTGAGTTTCATTGGCTTCAGGCCGGTCGCAAGTTTTCTTGCTTCGACATGCATAGACAGTTCCTGGATCCTCGCCATAAGTTCAGGAAAGACAAGAAGAACTTCATCAGAGGTAGAGTTGTCAAAAACTCTGCACCACCTGCATTGACAGGCCAACAGACCGTGGATCAATTAAACGCTCTCGAGCCAGATCCACAGCGTCCAGGGTACTTCAAGGGGTATAATTCTAAGCACACCTGGACTCACAAAACATGCTTATGGGATCTGCCTTACTTCAAAGACCTCCTTTGCCCACAGAAAATCGACGTGATGCACACTGAGAAGAATGTCGCTGAGGCACTTTTTGGTACATTGTTCGGCATAGATGGGAAGTTAAAGGATAATACTAAGGCTAGAGTCGATCTGGAGGCGCTATGTGATAGGCCGTTACAAAACATGAAAGAACCGAAAGGAAAGCAGAACTGGACGAAGCCAAAGGCATGGTTCAATCTTGGAAGGCCAACTATGAGGGAAATTATCTTGTGGGTGCAACAGCAGTTGATGTTCCTCGATGGGTATGCAGCGAATCTAAAGAGGGGAGCGAATCTTGATAAATTGAAGATATTTGGTCTCAGGAGTCATGACTGGCACATATGGATTGAGCGGGTAATGCCGGTGATGTTGCGTGGCTTCATCCTGAGGATGAATGGCTAGTACTGGCAGAACTCAGCTATTTCTTCCGTGTTCTTTTTGCGAAGGAACTATCGCCTGGCGTGCTAGAAGAAATGGAAGAGTTGGTGCCGGAGTTGATCTGCAAGTTAGAGAAGATCTTTCCACCGGGCTTCTTTAATCCAATGCAGCATTTGATTTTGCATCTCCCGACTGAGGCAAGATTGGGGGGGGGCGTGCAAAATCGTTGGTGCAACCCAACTGAGAGGATGCAGAAGACGCTTCGAGAAAAATGTAAAAATAAACGTAGAATTGAAGCATCGTTGGATGAGGCATTCATCACCGAGGAGGCGGCAAACTTCGTAATAGCACACTATGAAGCCAAAAATCGTCATTTGCATAATCCGAAGCCTCGGTACAATGCTGACGACCCTAAAAAGGGTGGATCCAACCTCGGCCTATTCAAAGGGAATCTCACACCAGCCAGTGTTTCACATCCAGTATCTTTGGATAACGAAGAATGACGGACCATTTCGTTGTATATCTTCAACAACCTGGTAGAAGTGCGGCCGTACATCTAGTAAGTTCTCGGTACATTGTTTCGCAACTTCTATTTCCTTTGAACTGCTCTTATTCCTGGATATGTCATACAGTCGATACGTCGCCATATTCTCGTATGGAGCGGTGATCCAAAAGGATTCCGTCGAAGAGTATGAGCTTCTCGCAAAGCAAGGAGGCGGCTATCCCGGTTTCATCTCTTGGTTCAAACAAACGGTAATTTCTATTAGACAATTTCATTTCATTCGCTAATTTGTGCGTAATGCAACAATCCTTTCATATTAAACTTGTAGGCTAATTCAGAGTCTATGGACGCCGAATTGAGACAAGTCGCTAATGGTTTTGACTATAAGGTCCGTTCATTTGACAAGTACGACATCAACAAGTATCGCTTTCGTACCTATGGCAAAGAGCTATGTATGGCCGACCGAAAGTCTACAAATTGTTGTGTATCTGCTATCGGCGAAGGAGGTACCGAGTATTATGGGACCGGAGAGGGATTCCCCCTTTGGCAGGGTGCCGGAATGGGTCTAGATTGGTTTTCGGTGGCTACGGAGGCTTCTGGCGACGCAACTCGCGATCTATTGTGCTCCCCAATCATTTTAGGGTATATTGATATATATAGGCGGAAGAAATACGTCAGGGGAGCCACGAGGGGCCCATGAGGGTGGAGGGCGCACCCTAGCGGGGTGGGCGTGCCCCTCTACCTCGTGGCTCCCTCGTTTCTTTCCCAACGTGCACTCCAAGTCCATCAGGTTGCTTTCCTTCCAAAAATAACTTGTCCAAAAGGTTTCATTCTGTTTCGACTCCGTTTGATATTCCTTTTCTTCGAAACACTGAAACAAGGGAAAAAACAGGAACTGGCACTGGGCTCTGGGTCAATAGGTTAGTCCTAAAAGTAATATAAAAGTGTATAATAAAGCCCAATAATGTCCAAAACAGAAGATAATATAGCATGGAGCAATCAAAAATTATAGATACGTTGGTGACGTATCAGAGATCAACAAGGATGAAGGGATCAAGAAGGCCACGGAGGACCAAGCTCCGGCAGTAGAAGACACCCTTAAACTTGATCACAATCTTCTTTCCCCAACTGAGATCGAAGCTTTCAAGATGATTGAGTTAGCTCGTATACAAAACAAGTATCTCACATGTGAAAATATTTTGTTGAAGGAGCATATCGTCGCACTTAAGGGCATTATCCGCAAGTTGGAGGATCTCTTACGCTCGATGTGCGACTACCCATCACCAACAACTCCACTGCCTTCCTCGCCAACAAAGGAGACATAATCCCATGGCTATTGGCACTCCCCTTGGCAACTGCCAAGATTGGGGGAGGTGCCCCGATATCGTATCACCATCACACTCCTATCTTTACCGTTTTTCTTAGTTCGATCATTTTAGTATCATCTTGATCTAGTAGAATAAAGTTTTTGGCATGATCTAGTTTTGAGTTTTGCTTTATGATCCCTCTATGTAATCGAGTCCGTGAGCTATATAATAAATATTAGTGTTGAGTCAAGGGCTTGATTATTTTTCCATAATCTTGAGTGAATAAAAGAAAAGAGAAAGAAATAAAAGAGATCATATGGATCTTATGGAGATTAATGAGCTCACATATAAAAAGTATGATGAATACAAGTTGTTGAGAGTTGTAAAACATAGTTTTGGTCATCGTTGCAATCAATAGGATGTAATAAATAAAGAGAGGTCTTCACATATAAATACACTATCTTGGACATCTTTTATGATAGTGAGCACTCATTAAAATATGACATGCTAAAGAGTTGACGTTGGACAAGGAAGACGGTGTAATGGATTATGTTTTCTTACATCTGAGCTAAATTATATTGTCATGGATCATCCAACATGATTGAGCTTACCTTTCCCCCTCATGCTAGCCAAATTATTTGCACCAAGTAGAGATACTACTTGTGCTTCCAAACACCCTTAAACTAGTTTTGCCATGAGAGTCCACCATACCTACCTATGGATTGAGTAAGATCCCTCAAGTAAGTTGTCATCTGTGCAAGCAATAAAAATTTCCCTCTAAATATGTATGACTTATTAGTGTGGGAGAAAATAAGCTTTATACGATCATGTGATATGGAAGAAATAAAAGCGACGAACTGCATAATAAAGGTCCATATCACAAGTGGCAATATAAAGTGATGTTTTTTCGCATTAAGATTTTGTGCATCCAACCATAAAAGTGCATGACAACCTCTGCTTCCCTTTGCGAAGGTCCTATCTTTTACTTTTATCTCCTACCTTACATAAGAGTCATGGTGATCTTCACCTTTCCTTTTTACATTTTATCTTTTGGCAAGCACAACATGTTGGAAAGATCCTGGTATATATGGCTAATTGGATGTGGGTTTTCATGAACTATTATTGTTGACATTACCTTTGAGGTAAAACGTTGGGAGGCAAAACTATAAGCCCCTATCTTTCTCTGTGTCCGATTAAAACTTCATACCCATAAGTATTGCGTGAGTGTTACCAATTGTGAAAGACTATATGATAGTTGAGTATGTGGACTTGCTGAAAAGCTCTTATATTGACTCTTTCCTATGTCATGATAAATTGCAATTGCCTGAGGTTATAGTTTGTTAGTTTTCAATGAAGTTTATGATTCATACTTGAAATTGTGATTGAATTGTTACTCTAGCATAAGAGATGATATGACAAGAATCATATAAGTTGTTGTTACAAGAATGATCATGATGCCCTCATGTCTGTATTTTATTTTTATCGACACCTCTATCTCTAAACATGTGGACATATTTTTCGATTTCGGCTTTTGCTTGAGGACAAGCGAGGTCTAAGCTTGGGGGAGTTGATACGTGCATTTTGCATCATGCTTTTATATCGATATTTATTGCATTATGGTCTGTTATTACACATTATGTCACAATACCTATGCCTATTCTCTCTTATTTTACAAGGTTTACACAAAGAGGGAGAACGCTGGCAGCTGGGATGCTGGGCTGGAAAAGGAGCAAATATTTGAGACCAATTCTGCACAGCTCCAAAAGTCCTGAAACTTCATGGAAGTTATTTTCAGAATATATAAAAATACTGAGCGCAAGAAGTTCCAGAGGGGGGCCACACCCTGCTCACGAGGGTGGGGGCGCGCCCCCTGCCTCATGGGCCCCTGGTGGCCCCCCGATGCCCATCTTATGCTATATGGAGTCCTTCGATGAGAAAAAAATCATAAGTCAGCTTTCGGGACGATACTCCGCCGCCACGAGGCGGAACCAATCTAGGGCTCTGGCGGAGCTGTTCTGCCCAGGACACTTCCCTCCGGGAGGGGGAAATCATCGCCATCGTCATCACCAACGCTCCTCTCATCGGGAGAGGGAAATCTCCATCAACATCTTCACCAGCACCATCTCCTCTCAAACCCTAGTTCATCTCTTGTATCCAATTCTTGTCTCTAAGTCCTGGATTGGTACCTGTGTGTTCCTAGTAGTGTTGATTACTCCTTGTAGTTGATGCTAGTTGGTTTATTTGGTGGGAGATCATATGTTCAGATCCTTTATGCATATTAATACTCCTCTGATTAATGAACATGAATATGCTTTGTGAGTAGTTACGTTTGTTCCTAAGGACATGGAAGAAGTCTTGCTATTAGTAGTCATGAGGATTTGGTATTCGTTTGATATTTTGATGAGATGTATGTTGTCTCTCCTCTAGTGGTGTTATGTGAACGTCGACTACACGACACTTCACCGTTGTTTGGGCCTAGAGGAAGGCATTGGGAAGTAATAAGTAGATGATGGGTTGCTAGAGTGACAGAAGCTTCAACCCTAGTTTATGCGTTGCTTCGTAAGGGGCTGATTTGGATCCATATGTTTCATGCTATGGTTAGGTTAACCTTAATACTTCTTTTGTAGTTGCGGATGCTTGCAGTAGGGGTTAATCATAAGTGGGATGCTTTTCCAAGTAAGGACAGCACCCAAGCACCGGTCCACCCACATATCAAATTATCAAAGTACCGAACGCGAATCATATGAACGTGATGAAAACTAGCTTCACGATAATTCCCATGTGTCCTCTGGAGCGCTTTTCTCCCTATAAGAGTTTGTCCAGGCTTGTCCTTTGCTACAAAAAGGATTGGGCCATCTTGCTGCACTTTATTTACTTTTGTTACTTGTTGCCCATTACAAATTATCTTATCACAAAACTATCCGCTACCTATAATTTCAGTGCTTGGAGAGGATACCTTGCTGAAAACCGCTTATCATTTCCTTCTGCTCCTCGTTGGGTTCGACACTCTTACTTATCGAAAGGACTACGATAGATCCCCTATACTTGTGTGTCATCATCCTAGGATTACCAAATATTAGAGATGTCAACCTATGTCTACTAGCCAACTGGATTAAAAGGTACAACTGTGATGAGGGTAAGATTTGGAGAACTATAGTAGACCAGAAATACCTAAAGGACTCCCCCCAACATCTTTGCTTGTAGCGCTCAGAGAACCTCCAAGTTTTGGCAAGGTGTAATGTGGAATGCAAAAGCTGCTAAGCATGGGTATAGGTGGGACCCTGGTGACGGGAGAAAAATTTGATTTTGGGAGGATACCTAGTTTGGTACCTCCCCCCTCCATCCAATTTTGGCCTCTATATAGAATTTTTCACCAACAATGTGTGACACTCTCTGAGGTCTGGGATGGCGTTAATATTAAACTCTCCTTTAGAAGGGTGTTCGCCCCTCAGATGATGGAATCTTGGTTCTGTTTGGAGCAAATTCTGCAAAGTACAAAGCTTAATGAGGAAGATGATGCCCTTATTTGGCAGCATGACTCCAAAGGGGTCTTCTCTACTAGTTCCCTGTACAACATTATTAATTTCAGAGGGGTGAACCCTATCTACATTCCCACTGTGTGGTCCATTGTCGCCCCTAGGGTGCAAGTCTTCCTTTGGTTGTTGGCTAATAACAAAATTATGACTAAAGACAACCTTAGAAAAAGGGGAATTGACAAACCACCAAGTTGTTTGTTTTGTTCTGAAGAGGAAAGTGTCCATCACCTTTTCTTTGAAAGTGTAGTTGCTAAGGCAACAAGGATCCATGTTAAGAACTTTTTCAAACTTCCTCTCGGGACAGACTACCTTTATATTGCCAAATACTAGCCAGCTAGAAAAAATCATTCTGCTTTGAACTCTATTTTTGCTTGTGTTCTATGGTGTCTATGGAAAACTTGGAATGCACATGTTTTTAACAACGCTATCTGGTCTGACACAAAGCAGGTCTGGGGGTTGATTCTTACAACCCTGATGAAATGGAGAATCATGTTCAAGCATCAAGAGGAGAGGGTGGACACTTTCTTGAAAATGCTCTCAGAACAAATCAAGAAGCCATACTGCTTTCTAGTGGTGTGAACGTCTCCCCAGAATTAGCACTGGGCCACGGCCTATGGTCGAAGCTGTCTCTGTCTGGGAAGATGAAAACTCCATCGCCTCCGTGCAGCCCCCTGTCGCGGACCTCGATGACCAAGAGCTCTGTGATCAGTCCGGTGTCTACCTTGGAAACATGGTCTGCAACTCAGACACCACTGAAGGAAACAAAGAGAAGTCAGTGCACACCGGTCTCCTGTGTGGGTGGCATTTCTGCTATTTCAGCCTAGTGCCTTCTTATGAGTTTGTCCCTAAAGCATCTAGAGTGTTAACTCTCCTGGAATGTAACAATAAAAGTCTCCGACACTCCATTTAGACTAGCCTTGTGTAAGGGTTTTTAGTTTCTTTAGCTCCTTAGTTGTAGTCTGGGTGCCTTCACAGCTGGTAGCTTGTCTTTACTATTTCTGTTTTTCTTTTCTAAACGTTCTCTGTATCAACTCTGGTTTCATCCATTGCAATGGAATCGGGGAAGCCTTGTGGCTCCCCGATGCTCTAAAAAATTGCCTTGGGAAAAATAGTCGTGCTGTGAGCTAAGTTCAGTATCTCCCATGGGTTGTTTCCCCTATTGCAAAAAAGCATAAAGTTGCCATGGCAAAAACATGCATCAGAGCCAATTATTGATAGATAGCTTTGGATCGGATAGGTTAGATCATTCCGGTGAACCTACCTTCTGCTTGTCCAGATGAACTCGATCCAGCGCCGGCCATGATGAAGTAGGGGGCGGTGATGGCAGAGAGATGGCGGCGGTGGTGTGCTTCCCGTGAGCACCACGCTAACCCTAGATCAGTAGGGATTGTAGGTGGGGATTGTGGCAGCGATTAACCTCGTAAGTCGTGCCCTGGCCCCCACCTTTGTTTATATAGCGCGGGTCACAGGGGCCCACCAACCATGGTTTGGTTGGGCTCCCCCGATCAGGGCGCGAGTTAGGGGCCCGTTTGTCCCGTTGGGTTCGAACGGGAGAGAGATCAACCTAACATTCTCCCCTTGATCTCAACTTTACTTTTAACTTTAACTTTCTAGTTTATTCGTTTCACCACATATTGGTACATAGAGCATGTTTCATTGTCACAGCTTAATTGCCATTAGAATCATACATCTAAACCTTACATTATGTTCAGAAACAAATTTTGTTCCTTCTGGGCCTATCCAGAAATCACAAGGCTTTCCCTTAAACCCATGCCGGCTAAGTGTTCCTTGAACACATTGGGTGGTAAGCCTTTCGTTAGCGGATCCGCAAGCATATCCTTTGTCCTTATATGCTGGAGACTTATAGTTTGATCCTGGATTTTATCTTTCACAACATAATACCTTATCTCTATTGTTTTGGCAGCATTACTCGACTTGTTGTTGTGAGCGTAAAATACTGCGGGCTGGTTGTCACAGTACATCTTTAGTGGTTTGTGAATACAATCTACCACTTTCAAGTTGGGTACAAATTTCTTTAGCCATATCGCCTGCCCCGTGGCCTCGAAGCATGCTATAAATTCTGCATACATCGTGGATGATGCAATTATCGACTGCTTGGAGCTTTTCCACGAAATACCTCCCCCAACGAGAGTGAAGACACATCCTGACGTGGATTTTCTATCATCTCTGTCCCCCGCAAAATCTGTGTCTGAATACCCTTTTATCTCTAGGGAATCACTTCTCCTGTATATTAGCATGTAGTCATTCGTGCGTTGCGCATAACGCAATGCTTTCTTTACCATCTTCCTGTGCTCCATGCCTGGATTCACTTGATATCTACCGAGTACCCCGTTGATAAAAGCTAAGTTAGGGAAAGTGCACACTTGTGCATATTGTAAGCTGCCAACTGCCAAAGCATATGGTACTGTGATAACCCACAAGTATAGGGGATCGCAACAGTTTTTGAGGGTAGAGTATTCAACCCAAATTCATTGATTCGACACAAGGGGAGCCAAAGAATATTCTCAATTATTAGCAGCTGAGTTGTCAATTCAACCACACCTGGATAACTTAATATCTGCAGCAAAGTGTTTAGTAGCAAAGTAATATGACAGTAGTGGTAACGGTAGCAAAAGGTAATGGTAGCAAAAGTAATATTTGTGGTGTTTTGTAATGATGGTGAAAATAGCAACGAAAAGTAAATAAGTGAAGAACAATATATGGAAAGCTCGTAGGCAATGGATCGGTGATGGAGAATTATGCCGGATGCGATCGATCATGTAACAGTCATAACCTAGGGTGACACAGAACTATCTCTAGTTCATCAATGTAATGTAGGCATGTATTCCGAATATAGTCATACGTGATTATGGAAAAGAACTTGCATGCCACCATTTGTCTTATCCTCCGATGGCAGCGGGGTCCTAGTGGAAACTAAGGGATATTAAGGCCTTCTTTTAATAGAGTACAGGACCAAAGCATTAACACATAGTGAATACATGAACTCCTCAAACTACGGTCATCACCGGTAGTGGTCTCGATTATTGTCACTTCGGGGTTAACGGATCATAACACATAATATGTGACTATAGACTTGCAAGATAGGATCAAGAACTCTCATATATTGATGAAAACATATATGTTCAGATCTGAAATCATGGCACTCTGGCCCTAGTGACAAGCATTAAGCATAGCAAAGTCATAGCAACATCAATCTCAGAACATAGTGGATACTAGTGATCAAACCCTAACAAAACTAACTCGATTACATGATAAATCTCATCCAACCCATCACCGTCCAGCAAGCCTACGATGGAATTACTCACGCACGGTGGTGAACATCATGAAATTGGTCATGGAGGATGGTTGATGATGACGATGGCGACGGATTCCCCTCTCCGGAGCCCCGAACGGACTCCAGATCAACCCTCCCAAGAGAGTTTAGGGCTTTGCGGCGGCTCCGTATCGTAAAACATGATGAATCTTTCTCCCTGGTTTTTTTCTCCTCGAAAGTGAATATATGGAGTCAGGGTTGAGGTCGGTGGAGCGCCAGGGGGCCCACGAGGCAGGGGGTGTGCCCCCCACCCTCGTGGACAGGTGGAGGCCCCCCTGACCTGGATCTTCCTTCTAGTATTTTTTATATATTCCAAAATAATTCTCCGTTGATTTTCAGGTCGTTCCGAGAACCTTATTTCTGCACAAAAATAACACCATGGCAATTCTGCTGAAAATAGCGTCAGTCCGGATTAGTTCCATTCAAATCATGCAAGTTAGAGTCCAAAACAAGGGCAGAAGTGTTTGGAAAAGTAGATACAACGGATACGTATCATACTACTTTCATTTGATCGATCTCGTACTGGTTCTTGGGACATTGGAATTTCCCAAAACTACCGCCCTTGACTATAGGAGCAGGTGTGGCTTTACTCGCATGCATATTATACTTTTTAAGAATCTTTTTCTAAATATGCTTCATGCGATAGTCCTAAGACTCCATTGTTCCTATCTCGGTGAATTTCTATGCCCAAAACATATGATGCTTCACCAAGATCTTGATGGGGAACGTTGCAGAAAACAAAAAAATTTCCTACGTTTTCACCAAGATCCATCTATGAGTTCATCTAGCAACGAGTGATCGGATGCATCTACATACCTTTGTAGATCGCGAGCGGAAGCGTTCAAAGAACGGGGATGAAGGAGTCGTACTCGTCGTGATCCACATCACCGAAGATCCTAGCGCCGAACGGACGGCACCTCCGCGTTCAACACACGTACGGTCAGCGTGATGTCTCCTCCTTCTTGATCTAGCAAGGGGGAAGGAGAGGTTGATGAAGATCCAGCAGCACGACGGCATGGTGGTGGATGCAGTAGTCACCGCAGTAGGGCTTCGCCGAGCTTCTACGAGAGGGAGAGGTGTAGCAGGGGAGAGGGAGGCGCCAAGGCTTCAGGGTGTGGCTGCCCCTCCCTCCCCCCTTTATATAGGCCCCCTGGGGGGGGGGCGCCGGCCCTGGAGATTGAATCTCCCAAGGGGGGCGGCGGCAGGGGGGTGGAGTACTCCCCAAGGCAAGTGGGGCGCCCCCCCACCCTAGGGTTTCCAACCCTAGGCGCAGGGGGTGGGCCAAGGGGGGCGCACCAGCCCACTATGGGCTGGTTCCCCTCCCCACTTCAGCCCATGGGGCCCTCCGGGATGGGTGGCCCCACCCGATGGACCCCCGGGACCCTTCCGGTGGTCCCGGTACAATACCGGTGACCCCCGAAACTCTCCCGATGGCCGAAACTGCACTTCCTATATATAATTCTTCACCTCCAGACCATTCCGGAACTCCTCGTGACGCCCGGGATCTCATCCGGGACTCCGAACAACTTTCGGGTTACTGCATACTCATATCTCTACAACCCTAGCGTCACCGAACCTTAAGTGTGTAGACCCTACGGGTTCGGCAGACATGTAGACATGACTGAGACGACTCTCCGGTCAATAACCAACAGCGGGATCTGGATACCCATTTTGACTCCCACATGCTCCTCGATGATCTCATCAGATGAACCACGATGTTGAGGATTCAAGCAACCCCGTATACAATTCCCTTTGTCAATTGGTACGTTACTTGCCCAAGGTTCAATCGTCGGTATCCCAATACCTCGTTCAATCTCATTACCGGCATGTCACTTTACTCGTACCGTAATGCATGATCCCATGACCAGACACTTGGTCACTTTGAGCTCATTATAACGATGCATTACCGAGTGGGCCCAGAGATACCTCTCCGTCATACGGAGTGACAAATCCTAGTCTCGATTCGTGCCAACCCAATAGACACTTTCGGAGACACCTGTAATGTACCTTTATAGTCACCCAGTTACGTTGTGACGTTTGGTACACCCAAAGCACTCCTACGGTATCCGGGAGTTACACGATCTCATGGTCTAAGGAAAAGATACTTGACATTGGAAAAACTCTAGCAAACAAACTATACGATCTTGTGCTATGTTTAGGATTGGGTCTTATCCATCACATCATTCTCCTAATGATGTGATCTCGTTATCAATGACATAAAATGTCCATAGTCAGGAAACCATGACTATCTGTTGATCAACGAGCTAGTCAACTAGAGGCTTACTAGGGACATGTTGGTGTCTATGTATTCACACATGTATTACGATTTCCGGATAACACAATTATAGCATGAATAAAAGACAATCATCATGAACAAGGAAATATAATAATAATAATCCTTTTATTATTGCCTCTAGGGCATATTTCCAACAGTCTCCCACTTGCACTAGAGTCAATAATCTAGTTACATTGTGATGTATCGAAGACCCATAGAGTTCTGGTGTTGATCATGTTTTGCCCTAGAGAGATGTTTAGTCAACGGATTTGCAACATTCAGATCCATATGTACTTTACAAATATCTATGTCTCCATCTTGAACATTTTCACGAATGGAGTTGAAGCGACGCTTGATGTGCCTGGTCTTCTTGTGAAACCTGGGCTCCTTGGCAAGTGCAATAGCTCCAGTGTTGTCACAGAAGAGTTTGATCGGCCCCGACGCATTGGGTATGACTCCTAGGTCGGTGATGAACTCCTTCACCCAAATTGCTTCATGCGCTGCCTCCGAGGCTGCCATGTACTCCGCTTCACATGTAGATCACGCCATGACGCTCTGCTTGCAGCTGCACCAGCTTACTGCTCCACCATTCAACATATACACGTATCCAGTTTGTGACTTAGAGTCATCTAGATCTGTATCGAAGCTAGCGTCGACGTAACCCTTTACGACGAGCTCTTCGTCACCTCCATAAACGAGAAACATGTCCTTAGTCCTTTTCAGGTACTTCAGGATATTCTTGACCGATGTCTAGTGTTCCTTGCCGGGATTACTTTGGTACCTTTCTACCAAACTTACGGCAAGGTTTACATCAGGTCTGGTACACAACATGGCATACATAATAGACCCTATGGCTGAGGCATAGGGGATGACACTCATCTCTTCTATATCTTCTGCCGTGGTCGGACATTGAGCTGAGCTCAATTTCACACCTTGCAACATAGGCAAGAACCCCTTCTTAGACTGATCCATATTGAACTTCTTCAATATCTTATCAAGGTATGTGCTTTGTGAAAGACCTATGAGGCATCTTGATCTATCTCTATAGATCTTGATGCCTAATATATAAGCAGCTTCTCCAAGGTCCTTCATTGAAAAACTCTTATTCAAGTAGGCCTTAATGCTGTCCAAAAGTTCTATATCATTTCCCATCAAAAGTATGTCATCTACATATAATATGAGAAATCCTACAGAGCTCGCACTCACTTTCTTGTAAACGCAGGCTTCTCCATAAGTCTGCATAAACCCAAACGCTTTGATCATCTCATCAAAGCGAATGTTCCAACTCCGAGATGCTTGCACCAGCCCATAAATCGAGCGTTGGAGCTTGCACACCTTGTCAGCATTCTTAGGATCGACAAAACCTTCCGGCTGCATCATATACAATTCCTCCTTAAGGAAACCATTAAGGAATGCTGTTTTAACGTCCATTTGCCATATCTCATAATCATAGAATGCAGCAATTGCTAACATGATTCGGACGGACTTCAGCTTCGCTATGGGTGAGAAAGTCTCATCGTAGTCAACCCCTTGAACTTGTCGATAACCCTTAGCGATAAGCCTAGCTTTATAGATGGTCACATTACCATCCGCGTCTGTCTTCTTCTTAAAGATCCATTTATTTTCTATGGCTCGCCGATCATCGGGCAAGTCAGTCAAAGTCCATACTTCGTTTTCATACATGGATCCTATCTCGGATTTCATGGCTTCCAGCCATTTGTCGGAATCCGGGCCTGCCATTGCTTCTTCATAGTTCGAAGGTTCACCGTTGTCTAACAACATGATTTCCAAGACAGGGTTGCCGTACCACTCTGGTGCGGAACGTGTCCTTGTGGACCTACGAAGTTTAGTAGCAACTTGATCTAAAGTTTCATGATCATCATCATTAACTTCCTCTCTAGTCGGTGCAGGCACCTCAGGAACATTTTCTTGAGTTGTGCCACTTTCCGGTTCAAGAGGTAATACTTCATCAAGTTCTACTTTCCTCCCACTTACTTCTTTCGAGAGAAACTCTTTCTCTAGAAAGGATCCATTCTTGGAAACAAAGATCTTGCCTTCGGATCTGAGGTAGAAGGTATACCCAATAGTTTCTTTAGGGTATCCTATGAAGACGCATTTTTCCGACTTGGGTTCGAGCTTTTCAGGTTGAAGTTTCTTGACATAAGCACCGCATCCCCAAACTTTTAGAAACGACAGCTTAGGTTTCTTCCCAAACCATAATTCATACGGTGTCGTCTTAACGGATTTCGACGGAGCCCTATTTAAAGTGAATGCGGTAGTCTCTAAAGCATAGCCCCGAAATGATAGCGGTAAATCGGTAAGAGACATCATAGATCGCACCATATCTAATAGAGTGCGATTACGACGTTCGGACACACCATTACGCTGAGGTGTTCCAGGCGGCGTGAGTTGTGAAACTATTCCACATTTTCTTAAGTGTGTGCCAAATTCGTGACTCAAGTATTCTCCCCCACAATCTGATCGCAAGAACTTGATTTTCCTGTCATGTTGATTCTCAACCTCACTCTGAAATTCCTTGAACTTTTCAAAGGTCTCAGACTTGTGTTTCATTAAATAGACATACCCATATCTACTCAAGTCATCAGTGAGGGTGAGAACATAACGATAGCCACCATGAGCCTCAACACTTATTGGACCGCACACATCAGTATGTATGATTTCCAATAAGTTGGTTGCTCGCTCCATTGTTCCTGAGAACGGAGTCTTGGTCATTTTACCCATGAGGCATGGTTCGCACGTGTCAAATGATTCATAATCAAGAGACTCTAAAAGGCCATCTGCATAGAGCTTCTTCATGCGTTTGACACCTATGTGACCAAGGCGGCAGTGCCACAAGTATGTGGGACTATCATTATCAACCTTACATCTTTTGGTATTCACACTATGAATATGTGTAGCATTACGCTCGAGATTCATTAAGAATAAACCATTCACCATCGGAGCATGACCATAAAACATATCTCTCATATAAATAGAACAACCATTATTCTCGGATTTAAATGAGTAGCCATCTCGAATTAAACGAGATCCTGATACAATGTTCATGCTCAAAGCTGGCACTAAATAACAATTATTGAGGTTTAAAACTAATCCCGTAGGTAAATGTAGAGGTAGCGTGCCGACGGCGATCACATCGACCTTGGAACCATTCCCGACGCGCATCGTCACCTCGTCCTTCGCCAGTCTCCGCTTATTCCGCAGCTCCTGCTTTGAGTTACAAATGTGAGCAACTGCACCGGTATCAAATACCCAGGAGCTACTACGAGTACTGGTAAGGTACACATCAATTACATGTATATCACATATACCTTTCGTGATGCCGGCCTTCTTGTCCGCTAAGTATTTGGGACAGTTTCGCTTCCAGTGACCACTTCCCTTGCAGTAAAAGCCCTCAGTCTCGGGCTTGGGTCCATTCTTTGGCTTCTTCCCGGCAGCTTGCTTACCGGGCGCGGCAACTCCCTTGCCGTCCTTCTTGATGTTCTTCTTACCCTTGCCTTTCTTGAACTTAGTGGTTTTATTCACCATCAACACTTGATGTTCCTTTTTGACTTCTACCTCTGCTGATTCCAGCATTGCAAATACTTCAGGAATGGTCTTTTCAATCCCCTGCATATTGAAGTTCATCACAAAGCTCTTGTAGCTTGGTGGAAGCGACTGAAGGATTCTGTCAATGACCGCGTCATCCGGGAGATTAACTCCCAGCTGAGTCAAGCGGTTATGTAACCCAGACATAGTGAGTATGTGCTCACTGACAGAACTGTTTTCCTCCAGCTTACAGCTGAAGAACTAGTCGGAGACTTCATATCTCTCGACCCGGGCATGAGCTTGAAAAACCATTTTCAGCTCTTCGAACATCTCATATGCTCCGTGTTTCTCAAAACGTTTTTGGAGCCCCGGTTCTAAGCTGTAAAGCATGCCGCACTGAGCGAGGGAGTAATCATCAGCACGTGTCTGCCAAGCATTCATAACGTCTTGTTCTGCAGGGAGAGCAGGTGCTTCACCTAGCGGTGCTTGTAGGACATAATCTTTCTTGGCAGCAATGAGGGTGATCCTCAGGTTCCGGACCTAGTCCGTATAGTTGCTGCCATCGTCTTTCAGCTTGGTTTTCTCTAGGAACGCGTTGAAGTTGAGGACAACGTTGGCCATTTGATCTACAAGACATGTTGTAAAGATTTTAGACTAAGTTCATGATAATTAAGTTCATCTAATCAAATTATTCAATGAACTCCCACTCAGATAGACATCCCTCCAGTCATCTAAGTATAACATGATCCGAGTTAACTAGGCCATGTCCGATCATCATGTGAGACAGACTAGTCAACATCGGTGAACATCTTCATGTTGATCGTATCTTCTATACGACTCATGCTCGACCTTTCGGTCTTCTATGTTCCGAGGCCATGTCTGTACATGCTAGGCTCGTCAAGTCAACCTAAGTGTTTGCATGTGTAAATCCGTCTTACACCCGTTGTATGTGAACGTTGGAATCTATCACACCCGATCATCACGTGGTGCTTCGAAACAACAAACTTTCGCAATGGTGCACAGTTAGGGGAAACACTTTCTTGAAATTATTATGAGGGATCATCTTATTTACTACCGTTGTTCTAAGTAAACAAGATGCAAAAATATGATAAACATCTCATGCAATCAAATAATAGTGACATGATATGGCCAATATCATATAGCTCCTGTGATCTCCATCTTGGGGCTCCATGATCTTCTTGTCACCGGCATGACACCATGATCTCCATCATCATGATCTCCATCATCGTGTCTCCATGAAGTTGCTCGCCAACTATTACTTCTACTACTATGGCTAACATGTTTAGCAATAAAGTAAAGTAATTTACATGGCGTTTCTCAATGACACGCAAGTCATACAAAAAATAAAGACAACTCCTATGGCTCCTGCCGGTTGTCATATCATCGACATGCAAGTCGTGATTCCTATTAAAAGAACATGATCTCATACATCACATATATCATTCATCATTCATCACAACTTTGGCCATATCACATCACAAAACACTTGCTGCAAAAACAAGTTAGACGTCCTCTAATTGTTGTTGCAAGTTTTACGTGGCTACAAGAGGGTTCTAGCAAGAACGTTTTCTTACCTACGTTAAAGCCACAACGTGATTTGTCAACTTCTATTTACCCTTCATAAGGACCCTTTTCATCAAATCCGCTTCAACTAAAGTGGGAGAGACAGACACCCGCCAGCCACCTTATGCAACTAGTGCATGTCAGTCGGTGGAACCGGTATCACGTAAGCGTACGTGTAAGGTTGGTCCGGGCCGCTTCATCCCACAATACAGCTGAAGCAAAATAAGACTAGTAGCGGCAAGAAAGTTGACAACATCTACGCCCACAACAAATTGTGTTCTACTCGTGCAAAGAGAACTACGCATAGACCTAGCTCTGATACCACTGATGGGGAACGTTGCAGAAAACAAAAAAATTTCCTACATTTTCACCAAGATCCATCTATGAGTTCATCTAGAAACGAGTGATCGGATGCATATACATACCTTTGTAGATCGCGAGCGGAAGCGTTCAAAGAACGGGGATCCAAATCACCGGAGATCCTAGCGCCGAACGGACGGCACCTCCGCGTTCAACACACGTGCGGTCAGCGTGACGTCTCCTCCTTCTTGATCCAGCAAGGGGGAAGGAGAGGTTGATCAAGATCCAGCAGCATGACGGCATGGTGGTGGATGCAGCAGTCACCGCAGCAGGGCTTCGCCGAGCTTCTGCGAGAGGGAGAGGTGTAGCAGGGGAGAGGGAGGCGCCAAGGCTTCAGGGTGTGGCTGCCCCTCCCTCCCCCCTTTATATAGACCCCCTGGGGGGCGCTGGCCCTGGAGATTGAATCTCCCAAGGGGGGCCGCGGCCAGGGGGGTGGAGTACCCCCCAAGGCAAGTGGGGCGCCCCCCACCCTAGGGTTTCCAACCCTAGGCGCAGGGGGTGGGCCAAGGGGGGTGCACCAGCCCATAGTGGGCTGGTTCCCCTCCCCACTTCAGCCCATGGGGCCCTTCGGGATGGGTGGCCCCACCCGGTGGACCCCCGGGACCCTTCCGGTGGTCCCGGTACAATACCGGTGACCCCCGAAACTCTCCCGATGGTCGAAACTGCACTTCATATATATAATTCTTCACCTCCGGACCATTCCGGAACTCCTCGTGACGTCCGGGATCTCATCCGGGACTCCGAACAACTTTCAGGTTACTGCATACTCATATCTCTACAACCCTAGCGTCACCGAACCTTCAGTGTGTAGACCCTACGGGTTCGGGAGACATGTAGACATGACCGAGACGACTCTCCGGTCAATAACCAACAGCGGGATATGGATACCCATGTTGACTCCCACATGCTCCTCGATGATCTCATCGGATGAACCACGATGTCGAGGATTCAAGCAACCCCGTATACAATTCCCTTTGTCAATCGGTACGTTACTTGCCCGAGATTCGATCGTCGGTATCCCAATACCTCGTTCAATCTCGTTACCGGCAAGTCACTTTACTCATACCATAATGCATGATCCCATGACCAGACACTTGGTCACTTTGAGCTCATTATGATGATGCATTACCGAGTGGGCCCAGAGATACCTCTCCGTCATACGGAGTGACAAATCCCAGTCTCGATTCATGCCAACCCAACAGACACTTTCGGAGACACCTGTAATATACCTTTGTAGTAACCCAGTTACGTTGTGATGTTTGGTACACCCAAAGCACTCCTACGGTATCCGGGAGTTACACGATCTCATGGTCTAAGGAAAAGATACTTGACATTGGAACAACTCTACCAAACGAACTATACGATCTTGTGCTATGTTTAGGATTGGGTCTTGTCCATCACATCATTCTCCTAATGATGTGATCTCGTTATCAATGACATCCAATGTCCATAGTCAGGAAACCATGACTATCTGTTGATCAACGAGCTAGTCAACTAGAGGCTTACTAGGGACATGTTGGTGTCTATGTATTCACACATGTATTACGATTTCCGGATAACACAATTATAGCATGAATAAAAGACAATCATCATGAACAAGGAAATATAATAATAATAATCCTTTTATTATTGCCTCTAGGGCATATTTACAACAGATCTATTATGTCAAAATTTGAGGATAAGAACTTCTTTGTTTCTTGTAGTAGACTAACATCACTGCTAGCAAGCAGGATATCATCCACATACAAGATTAGGAAAATTTATTTCCCATTCTTAAACTTTTCATAAATGCATTTATCCTCAATATTTTCTTTACATCCAAAACTTCTAATCGTTTGTTTAAACTTTAAATACCACTATCTAGAGGCTTGCTTTAATCCATAAATGGATTTCTTCACATGCGGCATCCCATAATTTCCTTGCCTTCCATGATAAAACCCTTGGGTTGTTTCATGTAGACATTTTTTTTAAATCCCCGTTGAGAAATGCCGTCTTTACATCCATTTGATGTAACTCTAAGTCAAAATAAGCAACTAATGCCATTATGATTCTGAAGGAATCCTTACATGAGACTGGAGAAAATGTCTCATTGTAATCTATCCCTTCTCTTTGTGTAAATCCTTTTGCCACCAATCGTGCTTTATAATTTTCTATATGCCCTTTAGAGTCATACTTAATTTTGTACACCCATTTACAACCTACTGTTTTGGCTCCTTTAGGAATTTCCTCTAAGTCCCAAACATCTTTGGAACTCATCGATTTCATCTCGTCTTCCATTGCCTTCATCAACTTCGATGAAGGAGGGCTTCTCATGGCTTCTTCATATGAGGTGGGATCTTTTTCCATATGAACCATTTCTGTGTTATAAACTTTAAAGTCAGAAGAAATAGCTGACTTTCTTGGTCTTGTAGACCTTCTAAGGGCCTCAGTTTCTGGCACACTCTGTGCCTCAACTTCTGGCACTTCTTCTAAAATTTGCTGTTGCACCGCCCTTTCATGCTCAACAACGGGTTCAGTCGGCTCCTGGCGGACAGGTTCCGGGTCTACTCCCATAGTTGTCATGGGTGGAGTTGCAACTAGTAGTGAGAAAAATGGCTCCCGAGTCAACGGATTAGGTGCATGCACCCTCTTCTCCTCAAGGATAATTTTCCAAGCCACCAAGCTCCCCCTCATCATTTCATCCTCTAAGAAGACTGCGTGTCTCGTTCCTACAAACTTTGTATATATGCCTGGGCAGTAGAAACGAAAACCCTTTGATCTGTCTGGATAGCCAATGAAGTGACAACTCACTGTTTTGGGATCTAACTTTGCAATGTTTGGATTAAACATTTTGTCCTCAGCAGGGCACCCCCACACCCTGGAGTGTTTTAGGGGGGGCACCCTTCCTGTCCATAGCTCGTACGGTGTTTTGGGCACCAACTTTCTTGGTACTCTATTGTGAATGTGAATAGAGGTTTTAAGCGCCTCCATCCATAATCCCAATGGCAAGTTGGAATAACTCATCATGTTGCGCACCATATCCATAAGTGTACGGTTGTGCCTTTCAGCTACTCCATTTTGCTGAGGCTTGCCCGCATTGAATACTGGGCTACTATGCCAGTCTCCTGCAAGAACTTCGCAAAAGGTCTAGGGACTTGGCCATATGGAGTGTGCCGACCGTAGTACTCATCTGTGAATATTTTATTCTTTTATCATGTTGATTTTCAACTTCCACTTTGAATATTTTAAATTTATCTAATGCTTCAGATCTTTCTTTGATTGGATAAATATATCCATAGCGAGAGTAGTCATCTGTGAATGTTATGAACGAATCATATCCATCCACACTTTTCACCGGAAATGGTCCCCAAATATCAACGTGAATGATTTCTAGTGTGCCTGTGCTATGGATTGCACCTTTTTTGATTTGTTTTACGTACTTTCCTTTAATGCAATCTATGCATTGTTCTATGTCTGAGAATTCTAACGGAGGGAGAATTTCACTTTTGACTAATCTTTCTATTCTCCCCTTCAAAATATTGGCCCAAGCGACAGTGCCATAATTTCGATGAGTAGAATGTTCTCTTTCTTTTCTTTTGTTCTTTATTCGACGCGGAAACATGTTCATTCACATTGCATTCAGAATGCACTTTTTCACGAAGTGATAACGAATAAAGCTCATCGTGTAATAAAGAATCACCCACATAAGCATTATTATACCATATGGCACACTTGCCATGTCCAAAATAACACTCATAATTTTCTTTGTCCAAACATGAAACGCTAATTAAGTTTCTATTACATGAGGGAACATAAAGAACATCTCTTGGTAGAAGATTGAATCCATCAGCTTACTCCAAGGAGATGTCGCCGACAGCTTCAACTTCCGCTTGAACTCCATTTGCTACCTCAATGCCTCTTTATCTTCTTAGCGTAGTCCAGGTCGATTGGAATCCCTGTAAACAATTTGCAACATGAACAGTTTCTCCTGAATCAATCCACCAAGTAGATTTCAAAAACTGTGTGTACAAGGATTCATTAACTAAGGAAACAATGTTGTTACCTTGCTTTGCCATTAAGGACTTCAGCCAAACAGGGCAGTCTTTCTTGTAATGCCCGGTCTTCTTACAGTGCAGACAAGTGTCTTTGTCCACTGGAAAAGGTTGTTGCTGACGCTGATGCTGATAGGGAGCTTTTCCTTGTGGCTTTGAAGGAGAACTTTTGTTGTTTTGATTGTAATTCTTTTTCTTGTGACCCTTCACATAGTTGAGTGTACCACCATGTGAGGCTTTGAGTCTGTCCTCTTCTTGGACACACATTGCTATTGTCTTTTCAATGTCCCATGTTCCAGGTGACATATTGTAGTTTACAACAAAAGTTTCAAACTCCTTTGGCAGTGAGACCATGACCAGATGGACCAGGAGCTTTGGTTTGATCTCCAGATCCTCATCCATGGGCTTTAGCTTTGCTGCCATATTGCTCATCCTGAGGATGTGCTCTCTTATTCTATGACTACCACCCATGTAGCATTCTGTCACCAGTTGCTCTAACACCTGGATGGCATATATCATTGAAGAGCAAGTGAACAGACTATTTATCTTTGTAAGCAACTCCCCTGCGGAAGTGCACTTTGCAATGAAGCCCACAATGGTGCTCTCAATTATATTCTTTATAAATGCCATGCACTTTTTGTTTGCATGGACCCACTTTTGGTTTTCTATGATGTATGACATCTCCAAGGGAGCATAATCCCCCCTCTTTTTAGCCCATGCAGCATCATCATCAGTGACCTCTCTTACTGGCTCTATAGGTGTGACCGGCTGTGGTTCTTCCAAGACCCAGTCCAGATCAGCACAGACAAATGCCAGTTCAACTTTCTTCCTCCACTCAGTGTGATTGTCACCTCTGAGTGTCGGAACATCTTTTAGTAAACTCATCAAGTGAAAGCCTCCTGAAATCACAATTTAAGTGACATCAGTATAACAATCATATGCATTAATCTAACGTTGGTCAAATTAAACATACAATTGTCTATACAATTAAATCTATATTACCGTTGGGCAAAATATTAGAAACAAATGCACCTTTAAATTTCAATAATAAAACATGATCATGTTATTAAGAATGTTGGTCATAAAAATAACATAATCATATTCATTTTAATAATCACTTTAACATGCTCTTAAAAAATAATTCTATTTAAACTTTTATTTTCTTTGTAAAAGAGCACTATGAATTATTTACGCAGCGTAGAAACATGAATAAAAAACCATGAACTTTATTATTTTCTTTACAAAAAATTCATAAAAATTTCTTTTCAGAAAATTTTCTATTTTCATTTTCAGAACTTCTTCTGTTTACTTTGTTCTTTTCTATTTTCTAAACAGAATTTTCATTGGAAAAAATTGTATATAAAAGCTACTGTAAATCTGCCCAAAAAAACTGGATAGAAAACTATATAAAAAAATTTGCAGCTGGACCGCCGTGGCCTGTTCGTGCGCGCTCTGCGTATCAGCGCATCGCGCCTGGCCGAAAACAGCCCGGCCCAGCGCCCGCCAGCGGCTAGAGCTTGTGCCTAGTGCGCGAGAAGGCCCGCAACGTACGAAGCGGCCCATGGCCTGCTCCCCGCGCCACGCCCAGTGCGAGCCGGCCTGCCTCGGCCTAGCCCGCGATCACTTCCGGCCCAAAAGGCTAGTGGGAGGCTAGGGTTTTCATCTAGACCGTTCAACACGATCGGACGGCTGTCCGCTGGTTTCGCTGGAACAAAACAGGGAGTCCGACCCCAGTCTCCAACCCTAGCGCCCCCACTCTCTTCTCGATCCCCTTCTACACCCGAAAACGGCGGAGGCAGAAGCTGCTCCCCGGCCGCTCGGGCCAGCCACCGGCGACGATAGCGGTTCCACCGCGCCACGCCCGTGCCTCCTTTCCCTTCCCCCTTTCTGTTTCCTTCTTCTTACACCGAAGTTAGTGGGAGAGAGGGATCAGTGACGCCAACAGAGCCCTGCTCTGCTCTTCTGTCTGTGTGATACAGCGGCGCCTCCCCCGCCACCCTTGCCGGTGCGCGCGAGATCCCGAAGGAGAGCGCGCTGCCGTCAAGCGGTGCGGTGGTGGTGCCCTTTTGCCCCCTTGGAGAGGCTGTGTGCTTCTTCCCCGCACCTCGGCTTGCCGATGCGTGTGAGGATCAAGAGGAACGGGTGCGGCCATGACGGAGGCACAACTTTTCTTTGAGATTTCGTTGCCCTTCTAGGGTTCTTTGGGGAAAGGGATTTTTTCTGTGATTTCTTTTCAACTAAAAAAGTCTAAGCCGATCTGGCTAATACCATTGATAGATTGCTTTGTATCGGATAAGTTAGATCATTCCGGTGAACCTACCTTCTGCTTGTCCAGATGAACTCGATCCAGCGCCGGCCATGGTGAAGTAGGGGCTCGTGATGGCAGAGAGATGGCGACGGTGGTATGCTTCCCGTGAGCACCGCGCTAATCCTAGATCGGTAGAGATTGTAGGTGGGGATTGTGGCAGCGATTAACGTCGTAAGTCATGCCCGGACCCTCACCTCTGTTTATATAGCACGGGTCACAGGGGGCCACCAACCATGATTTGCTTGGGCACCCTCGATCAGGGCGCGAGTCAGGGGCCCGTTCGACCCGTTGGGTTTGAACGGAGAGAGATCAACCTAACAATTATGTGATATAAGACAATGCCAATTGAACAAAATCGCATTGAACAAATGGTGGCATGGCAATTTTAGTACAAAAATTGAAAATTAGTGGCGTTGCAATTTTAGTACAAATGCTATAACGATCATGGCAAAAAGTTGAATAATTTGTACTGGGCGCATGGTAAATTTACCAATTTGTTGCATTCCTACGTAGAAGCATGACAAAAGGTAAGCACCCGACTGATGGTAGAAAGCTGAAATGTCTGAAGTCTGAACCTGTGGCCTGCAACGTCCTTGCATAGGCGGCCCATCTCCTGGTGCTGTGCCAGCACCTAGCGTTTGTAGGGGCAATGACCGCTGCCGTAGTGGAGCTCCAGCACCGCCCGATTGCAGGAGATCCTAGCGCCGCTGAAGGAGGCGCCCAGGTCGGCGAGACGTTCCAGCTTGCCGACGCTGGCATCGTGTGGCTGCCGCCGGGCGTGGATAGCACCGGCGCGAGCCATCCCTGGCCACCGACGCATGGATATGAGCAAGGAGGGGGAGAAGGAAATAGAAAGGGCACCGTGGGGACTCACCGGCGAGCGGCCGCGGCGCTCCGACATACGGCGGCGACGAGGACACCGGATCTCCTCGTCAGGCCGCCGTTCCCCGTGATCCCGTCAGGGAGTCGTTCCCCGCAACGACGTGCCCACGCACGGATGCCGCGCACCGGCATCGCCGCCGTCAACACGACGCCACGCACCTGCATCGCCGCCGAGTACTGCCTCCACTATCGAGGGTTTGGAAACACCGCGTCGCCACACGGCTCCTCCAGCTCCTCGTCTCCGCCGCCGCACACCTCCTCCCGCTCGTTGTCTCTGCCGTCGAGCGCCTCGCTGCCAAGCTCCTCGCCACGAAGTGAGTGTCGATGGGGAACGGAAGAAATGGATAAGGGGAGAGGTGCGTGCCGGGCGTTCGGGACGACGCAATATTTCCCGAACTGATAAAAAAGTGACGTGGCGCCCTTGCTGCTTTAAGATTTGGGCGAAAATATTGAAGGACGCTGAGCGCGTTCGGAGCCAGGAGACTGAAAACAGCACGTTCGGCACTTATTGATACCCTTTTTTTAACACAGTTAAGTGAACTATTTGAAATTATAACTAGGAAGTTAAGCAACATAACTGGGAACACGTCTAACAAATGTTCGATCTATATATACTCGTGAAAAGTCATTAGCATCTACTATCTATTTTTATATCTATTCTATCTCTACTACTCTCTCGGTCTAGGCGAATAATTCATCTTAGGTTATGCATCGTGATCAAGAAAAAGGGAAAAACAAAAGAACTTAATTTTTATTTGCTAATTAATAGCATTGCATGCAATGAACTAATCACTACATGTTGTGTCTGGTAGTCTCAAGTCATTAAAAACATCCAAACCAGCATCTATTATTGGTTGATATGTCAAAAAAGAAGAAACGAGGTAGAAGTTAATGCCCCGCGTCTAAGGGTTTTGGGATTATTTAATTTTCTTATACACCTAGACAGAGAGAGTATTAAAGTAGAATCGAACGTTGTGATGATTCAACCTCGCTCCATGGTTCAACCTCGCTCGCTACCCTTCTTGGCACGCACACATTGAAAAAAATAGCTGCGACCCACCCACTCACGAGGCCACGACGCACGTCTCAACTCCCTCCAGCCTTACCCTCGAAAAAAAAAACCTCCTTCCAGCCCCCTTCTTTTCTTTCTTCGTTGGTTGGACCCGCCCCACCTGGTCCACCCCCTCGATTCCAATCTCATATCTCCTGAGAAACTTCATTGAACTGGGCCGCGGCGACGTGGGGTGATGGCTCGCCGTTGAGCCCTGCTCCGCCTCTGCCCTTCATCCACTGGAGCACGGAGCGGGAAGCAGTCGTCAAGCAAGGACGCCGACGCCGGCGCCGCTGCAGCTGCTCGGCGAGGCGAGAAGCCGGGGGCGTCCGAAGCGGAGTCTGGCGCCGCTGCAGGTGGCGGGCGAGGCAAGAAGTCGGGGGGCGTCCGAGGCGGAGTCCGGCGTCGCTGCAGTTGGCGGGCGAGGCAAGAAGCCGGGGGCGTCCGAGGCGGAGTCCGGCGGCGACGTGGGTGGCAAGATGATGCACTTCGACGGGCCGCTGGCGTTCACGGCCGATGACCTGCTGTGCGCCACGGCAGAGATCATGGGGAAGAGCACATACGACACGGTGTACAAGGCGATGCTGGAGGACGGCAACATGGTGGACCTGAGCGGCTGTGGGAGGCCAGGAGGAGTTCGGGACTGCGGCGGTGGCGCTCGGTAACGTCTGGCATCCCAACCTGCTCTCGGTCAGAGCCTACTACCTCGGCCTCAAGGGGAAGAAGCTGCTCGTCTTCCATCACATTCTCCATTACATTCCGAAGGGCAGCCTCTCCGCCTTCTTACACGGTGAGATTCCTTCAAAAGTGTACATCCTTTGAAGCTGGATTCTTCAACTCTGTGGTTCTGAGTTCTGACACATTTGGTTTTAGTTCAGACGAGGGGTAACGGGCTAACGGCCCGCCCTCCCGCCCTCTCACTTTCTCGCCATTGAGCCTTGGTCTGCCTCTGCCCTCCATCCACTTGTTCCAAGTCTTAACGATTACCCTTTTCAACATGCAACACTTGGGATGTGGTGCTCAATCCTGCTATTTTTTAGTCCATTATTTTTTATGTGTTTTCACCTCAGACATTTTACTAATTTCAGTTGGTTTATAACTAGAGATGCACATAAATAACTTTGTTCTGGTTTTCATAAAACAAATATGGCACACACCTGGATGGTTATTGACTATATGCTGCGACCCATTTTATTAAGTTGGTCTTTCTTGACACCATTTTCTATTGCAGATTATTGAAGATATATAGTTTAAGCACGAGAATGAGCAGAAGTGTGTTTGGGTGAGTCCCAAATAAAACATCTCACTTCTTGCTTTGGAAATCATCTATGCTTAACTCCAAGAGGTCACTATCTGCAGGACCAAGCCGGCAAAATCCGAGGCCCTGTGCCAAACTCGAAAATGGGCCTTACCTCACTAAATCTTTGATTTTTTTTGTTTCTTTCTACGCTTTTGGTAACTAGATTCATGTTTTCTAATCAAAGACATGACTTGGATCTTGCAATACGAGACGCCTAATAGATGAAAAAAAAAAATAGCTAGAAGAATTTTGCAGAACTAAATAGCGGACGTAAATTGCAACTCACAATCAAGGCCTCACGTGATCGCCGGTTATCAAAGCGACGATGCTTAAGAAATTGGAGATCGGAAGATGGCTTGCACCTTCCATTCCTTCATGTCCTCCCTGCCGCGCTGCCGTTCGCGGTCTTGCTCTCCTGATGTAAGGAGGAGACCGAAGAATGGATATAACCTGCAATTTAGCTTAACTCGGCCGCCGGAGGAGAAAATCAATAGATTGGCTTTGTTCGTCTCAATGGATCGCTGGATTTTATTTTTCTTAGACAGATCGATCGCTTTTTTGGAGAGAAGGCAGATCGATCGCTGGATGAGGCGCACGTCCCAATCGGGGCCTGTTTCACCCATAGGAAAGATGGAAGGAGGCCCGTGTACAAAGGATAAAAGACCCAGCCAATTGGACTTTGCCTCGCCGTGCGTACAAAATCTGAGGCCCCTAAAAACTGGGGGCCCTGTGCCGGCGCACAGGTTGCACCCCCATGGGCTCGGGCCTGACTATCTGAAGGGACGGTACATTGTGATGTTTTTCTTCTATCACTAGGCTTGACAACATCTCACTTCTTGTTTTGGAAAGCATCTATGCTTAATTCCAAGAGGTCACTAGCTGAAGGGATGGTACATTGTGATGTTTTTCTTCTGTCACTAAGCTTGACAACATCTCACCAACTATATCAGTAATGTACTGATTTGTTCTGTAAGTTGTGTTTGGCAATGGAATAGAAATTTTGCTGCTGAGGAATGAAGGTAAGGACAAAACTATTGCCTGTTTTTTGTTTGCCTGGTTGTGTTCATAGTCCATTTTAAGCCCATATAATTTTATGTGGTTTTCAACTGTATTTACCTGCATCTAGAAATAGAAGTTTAATATTCTTTCATCCTTTGAGTGTGTGCTAAAGTTTATGATACGTGGAAGTTTTTATCACATCATGCAACAATACAAAAACCAGAAAAGTTCAGATATTATGCATCATTTTTTTGGTAAGACATTACACATTGCCTCCCGGAGTGCTCCCGGGGTATCTCAAAGGCTATTACAACAATTTGATATATGTGAGTCAACTGTTTTTTTTTCCTTCTCTTTGTATTGCATCACTATGTTCTTATCTATGAAGCCTTCGGCACCCTATATCTTTACAAGGAAGGAAACTAGGCCAATGAATTTCTTTTAATGGCATTTAGTTGTATAGGCGACTTGCTTGCATAGATTATTACTGCATAATATCTTCTTAACTTGTCTTTAGTAACAAACATTATAGTACAAAAAATAGTTTTAGGAGGATACTACTAAAACTTTTGTGCCATTAAAAAAACTTTTGTGCAATTTTAATTTACTGCATAGTGCAGACGGAAACAAATTAATTCACCACATGGAGAGCCCACTGAGAACAATTGTTTTGGACTTTTGTGGCACTCTCAAGCTATGGATCTTTTGTGGCCTAGCTAATATATATAAACCAAGACCATATCTTGTATGATTCTCAACATCCTTGGAGTGAAGCACAATAACTGCATTGTGAAGTTTATATCATATTCCATTTGTTTGTTTCAACGACGAGTTTTCCATTTATTTGCTTCTTTGATCAGTTTGGAACTAGCACTCAGAGTAACTGAAAGTTGATGTGTAATACTAGGTCTATGATCGGAGTGTGTAAAATGGGCTTATTTTATTTCACTCGTCAACGACATTTTGGAGATCCATTTTGGTGCCCAAGTTCCTGGCACAACTTGCATATATTTTTGTTACCTTTTTGGCTTTGCATCCTTCTTCCCCTTCCCCTTTTTACTACTCCCACCTTTCTCAAACCATGCCTTGAATCTACTCTCTTTAGGCCTGCCAGCCTTTCTTTTAGTTAGGGGAGGACACATGGAAAATTCAATTTCCACTTATGCTACTGATACTAATCTATAAGTGCTGGAATTGGAGCTGCATATGCAACCTTGAATCTTGCCACTGAGTAATATTCATGTAAATATGGGTGCATGTTTATCTTGGGTTGGGAGGCCAAGAATAGAATGGCATGGTCACACGGTTTCTCGGTCTGTTGCCACACAAGGCAAGTGCAGTCATGCAACTCACTATTAACAACATACCTCCTTCCAGTCTTGGTATCTCTAACTTCAGCACCGCACAATGAAGA
The DNA here is from genome assembly GCF_018294505.1 of Triticum aestivum. NCBI lineage: Eukaryota > Viridiplantae > Streptophyta > Magnoliopsida > Poales > Poaceae > Triticum > Triticum aestivum. The sequence continues at coordinate 27,761,043 of NC_057797.1, read as the reverse complement.
TTTTTCCACAGACAAATGTGTAAGATTTTTGCTCCTGTTGTACCACTGCAGGAAGCTTATCCCCTTGCAGACAATCACCAATCCTTCTTCTCAATTCCCACATGGGCATGATGACGATCCTGATTTGGTTAACCATGTCATGCACAAGCAAGTCCTTTAACTGCTTTATCTTGTTGTTAAAACTTTTGGCCTAGTTATTGTTGATATGATCACACTTGATGGCAGTGTTAAACCCTTACCTGTACCACAATAGAGAATGATAGGTGTTCAACCATGGACCAAACTCACTGCATGCTGCTTTTATCTTATCAAGATGATATGAATGTGTTTGTTTTGTGTAAGATCTTGCTGCTGGACACATTCTCCCAAATTCTTCCCCTCTGAATTTCTTTTATCAAATTCATCCACATATAACCGAAGCACTCACTCTGCTCACAATGAGTAAAAACATTCTTCACTACATTTTCTAGCCCTTTGCATACATCTGTGTGTACTGCCAGAGGTGACACTGGCCCTATGCATCTTTTCAACAACATCATGAACCATGTCCATGAAACCTATGTCTCTGACTGAAACAAACCAATAGCAACAAGGAACATCTAGTTGTGTTCATCTAAAGCATTGCATGCTGCCAATTGACCATTCCATTTGCCTGTCAAAAAAGATGAGTCTATGCTCAAATATGGACAGCACCGTGCTTTGAAGCCATCTATGCAAGGCTTTAAAGCCATAAAGAACTTGGAGAAAAGAACTCTACCATCCTCTGTTACCTCAGTATCTATCTCCACAACACTGCTAGGTGACCTCTTTTCCACCTGTGCTTTGAAGTTCTAAAACATCCTAAAGGTATTTGCACAATCACCATATAATTCTTTCATTGCCCTCTGTTTTGCTTTCCACACTGTGGTATACTTCACCTTAATGGGGTACTGCTTTTCCAAGTCCACTTTAAGTTTCTTTGTTGTAGTGTTTGGTTCCTTGGCTAAAATTGGAGGGATCTTTTATGCAATCCAAAGCTGTGATGTCATGGTTGATACTCTCTGTGAACTTGTAATACAAGTATGTGGATTTAGGATTTGATTAACCCTAATGGTACTTCCATCAGGTTGAATTCTAGCAGATATGTACCACTTGCAAGGCCTGACGCTTCCGTCGAAACCTCTGCACCTTGCATAAAATTTCTTTTTGTCAGTCCAAATAGTCTTGGCATCAAACTCATGTTTGACTGCATAAGTCTTGAAACACATCCTAAACTCCTTCATGCTTGGTAACAATTTGCCTACTTCAATAACATGTTTTTCTTTGTCATACACACTTACAATCTCATCATCATGTGCATCATCTACATCATCTGCAACATCTTTCATCACATGTCCATCCACATCTTCACAAGCATCTATGTTAGCAACATTAGGCAAACTCGATTCATCCCTCTCTTCCTCATATTGATCATCTACTGGATCTACTGGAATGCCAAAAAAATTGGCCATCTCAGTGTCAGCCATTGGTGCAATGACCAAACCAGTAGTGTCTTCTAATTGTACTGAATTCCAATCAACACAAACAACCCTTGTAGCACCATCACGACCATCTTCTGCATCTTACTAAGCCCCCTCTATTACTGTCACTTCACCCATAAACATGGGCATTATCTGTCTCTGTGAAGCCCAATCATCATCTACCATCTACGAAGCCGACTTTGAGGGCACATATCCAACCTTAGAATCTGATTTCAGATCAACGAGCTCTACATGAAAGGTAGTCTGTTTGCTTGCCCAACCGTCTTGCTGATTGATTTCATCAACCATCTCTTCACCATTCTCAATTCTCACATACACACCCTTCCAATTATCAAACCGTAAACATGCTACCTCTTGCTCTGGACCCCAAAAAATGTTTTCCCCAATTTTCTCCACAACATTCCTCACGGCCCTCTCTTCCATGTTCTGTATTTCATGTGGATCAATCTCTTCAAATTCAACCTCACATTTCACAATTGTATCTCTCTATATGTCTCGCACGCTACCATCAACTAGATTTGCTTTAGATGGTAAGAATTTAACACTGAATTCGAAGGTCCGAGAAACATTGCCTCTGTTTATCAATGGCGGGCTCTGTGAGGCAGCGAAAGTAGATGAGGCACACATCGCAGGGTTGAAGAGGTTGGACAGGGTGATTACCTGGTCGATGTAGTCTCTCTTGGCTCCATCTTGTTCAGCCCAACGCCGCCCAGCGGCCGCTCACCAGTCCCACCCACCTCCACAATCTGGATCTCGTGGAAAACAGGGGCAAACATAGGCTCACTTGGTCAAATCACTCAAGACGGAGGGGAATGGTGCCGAATAAACTCACCATATGTGCAGCCACAGCCGTAGATGAAAGCTCCACCACTGCCGCCGCCGAGAACGAAGAAGAGAGAAGCAACCAGAAGTAGGGGAGAAGCACGCGTTCAGTCAGGCGGGGAATTGATGCATTGCCAAGTGGGACCCACCACCAGACGCACTGATTAGTTTGACCCTCTATTTTTACCTTAACTGCAGTCCCGTTGACGACCGAACCCGTGCTTTAACCACCTGGTCGCATTGGGGCTATTACTGCCATGTAAGATAGTGCATAGGAGCTATTTATGGCAACTACGTCGCACTCCTTATAATTCACATGAAATGTGTCGCATAGGAGTTATAAGCCTCAAATCCCCAACCCTTGCCGGCACGCCCGCCGCCGCCAGAAATGGCGCCGTTCACCAACGTCAACCCCATGACGGAGGCCGATCTGTGGAGCAGGGCCCGCGACCTGCATGAGGTGGACAGGTCGACGCAGCAGCTACCCACGTACATCTGCGCCGAGATCTGATACGTCTCCAACGTATCTATAATTTTTGATTGCTCTATTCTATATTATCTACTGTTTTGAATGTTTATGGGCTTTATTATACACTTTTATATCATTTTTGGGACTAACCTATTAACCCAGAGCCCAGTGCCAGTTTCTGTTTTTACCCTATTTTAGGGTTTCGAAGAAAAGGAAAATCAAACGGAGTCCAATTGACCTGAAACTTCACGGAACTCATTTTTGTAAGGAAAGAAGCCCAGAAGACTTGGAGTGGACGTCGGGGGACCTACGAGGAGGCCACGAGGCAGGGGGGAGCCCACCCCCCTGGGCGCGCCCTCCACCCTCGTGAGCCCCTCGTGGCCCCCCTGACGTACTTCTTCCGCCTATATATCTCCATATACCCTAAAAACATCCGTGAGCACAATAGATCGGGAGTTCCGCCTCCAGAAGCCTCCGTAGCCACCAAAAACCAATCTAGACCCATTTCGGCACCCTGCCGGAGGGGGCAATCCCTCTCCGGTGGCCATCTTCATCATCCCGGTGCTCTCCATGACGAGGAGGGAGTAGTTCTTCCTCAGGGCTGAGGGTATGTACCAGTAGCTATGTGTTTGATCTCTTTCTCTCTCTCTCTCTCTCTCTCATGTTCTTGATTTGGCACGATCTTGATGTGTCGCGAGCTTTGCTATTATAGTTGGATCTTATGTTTCTCCTCCCCCTCTTCTCTCTTGTAATGAATTGAGTTTCCCCTTTGAAGTAATCTTATCGTATTGAGTCTTTAAAGATTTGAGAACACTTGATGTATGTCTTGCATGGGATACCCGTGGTGACAATGGGGTATTCTATTGATCCACTTGATGTATGTTTTGGTGATCAACTTGCGGGTTCCGCCCATGAACCTATGCATAGGGGTTGGCACATGTTTTCGTCGTGATTCTCCAGTAGGAACTTTGGGGCACTCTTTGAGGTCCTTTGTGTTGGTTGAATAGATGAATCTGAGATTGTGTGACGCATATCGTATAATCATACCCACGGATACTTGAGGTGACATTGGAGTATCTAGGTGACATTAGGGTTTTGGTTGATTTGTGTCTTAAGGTGTTATTCTAGTACGAACTCTAGGGCTGTTTGTGACACTTATACGAATAGCCCAACGGATTGATTGGAAAGAATAACTTTGAGGTGGTTTCATATCCTACCATAATCTCTTCGTTCGTTCTCCGCTATTAGTGACTTTGGAGTGACTCTTTGTTGCATGTTGAGGGATAGTTATGTGATCCAATTATGTTAGTATTGTTGAGGGAACTTACACTAGCGAGAGTATGAACCCTAGGCCCTATTTCCACACATTGCAATATCGTTTACGTTCACTTTTATCACTTGCTACCTTGCTGTTTTTATTATTTCAGACTACAAATACCTTTATCTACTATCCATATACCACTTGTTTCACCATCTCTTCGCCGAACTAGTGCACCTATACAATTTACCATTGTATTGGGTGTGTTGGGGACACAAGAGACTCTTTGTTATTTGGTTGCAGGGTTGCTTGAGAGAGACCATCTTCATCCTACGCCTCCCACGGATTGATAAACCTTAGGTCATCCACTTGAGGGAAATTTGCTACTGTCCTACAAACCTCTGCACTTGGAGGCCCAACAACGTCTACAAGAAGAAGGTTGTGTAGTAGACATCAAGCTCATCCCCGCCCTGCCCGCCTCCGACGCTGCCGATGCGCCCACCATCCTCACCGACGCCCACCATCGCCCCAAAGGCCACAGCTTTCCCCCCATGCCCGCCGACTCACCGGCCATCGTCACCGCCATATCCAACATCCTAGAAGCACACTCAGGACCCATCCCCTATGCCCATCTCACCAGCAGCCACATGAGCGCGCACCAGCCCCAGCTCACGCGCTGGCTCTAGCTCCTCGCCGCCAAGGGCGTCCAGGAGCTGGTCCTCATGAACCGTCCGTGGCTGCTCGACGTTGATAACCCACAAGTATAGGGGATCAATTGTAGCCTCTTTCGATAAGTAAGAGTGTCGAACCCAACGAGGAGCTAAAGGTAGAACAAATATTCCCTCAAGTTCTATCGACCACCGATACAACTCTACGCACGCTTGACGTTTGCTTTACCGGAAACAAGTATGAAACTATTTTGCAAGGATAATACTACGAGTACTTTGCGAGAATAAAACTATGAATAAATTGCAAGGTAATAAAAGTGGATAGCTTTTGTCAACAAGAAAGTTATTTGTCCCTGGGCAATCAATAACAAGTACCGGTAATCATTCTTGTAATTTTATAGGAGGGAGATGCATGAGCTAACATACTTTCTCTACTTGGATCATATGCACTTATGATTGGAACTCTAGCAAGCATCCGCAACTAGTAAAGATCATTAAGGTCGTGAAACCCAACCATAGCATTAAGTATCAAGTCCTCTTTACTCCCATACGTGATACCCCAGTTACTCGGGTTTATGTTTCTGTCACTCCCGCAACCCACCGTAAGAGAACCATGAACATATTGCAACACCCTACAGCGAGGGACCCTCACGTTTGCGCGAGATGGTGGGCACCGTAGGACATCACCATAAATAAAATATTCAATCATACCAACCAAGATCATGATTAACCCATAGGACAAAACAGATCTACTCAAACATCGTAGGATAACCATAGATCATTGGAAAATAATATATGTAGTTGAGCACCATGTTTAAGTAGAGATTACAGCAGGGGAAGAGGTGTTACACCGCTGCATAGAGGGGGAGAAAGTTGATGTTGACGGTAGCAAGATTGTTGATGTAGATCGCCGTCCCGGTCGTTGCCCCCTATGGCACCCCGGCTCCACAGGAAGCGCGGGGGAGAGAGCCCCCCTGCCGGTGTTAAAACCGGTGGGTCTAGATGTCGACGTCGTAGTTAATCTGCAGACGAGCCATCGATCCTTTTGCCGATCACACAGCGGAACTCTCAATGAAAGCACCAATGTCGGTGTCAAAACCGGCGGATCTCAAGTAGGGGGTCCCGAACTGTGCGTCTAAGGTCAATGGTAACATGAGACAGGGGACACGATGTTTACCCAGGTTCGGGCCCTCTCGATGGAGGTAATACCCTACTTCCTGCTTGATTGATCTTGATGACATGAGTATTACAAGAGTTGATCTACCACGAGATCGTAGAGGCTAAACCCTAGAGCCTAGCCTATGATTATGATTGTTTGTATATCTATCGACTAGCCTGGCCCTGGTTTATATAATGAACCAGAGGTCTAGGATAACAAGAGTCCTAGTCGAATACGCCGGTGGAGGGAGGAGTCCTTGTCTTGACTACCAAGTCTTGTGGAATATCTTCCTTGTATGCGGCAGCTGTCTGAACTGGCCCATGAGTATACGGCCATGGGGGTCCTCGGCCCAATCTAACTGACCGGGAGACGACGTGGTGAGTACCCCCTAGTCCAGGACACCGTCTGTAGCCCCCTGAACCGGTCTTCAAGTTGGGGACGCTCCTCGATTCTTCTGAACTGTTCTTCATCTTCGGTCGTCGGTCTTGAAAACTAGTTCAACAAATCTTGTTTGATCTTGAGGATCACCAACGTGCATACGAAGAGTTTATACGTCGGGTATCCGAGGAACCCCTTTAAGTTTCCGGCCTTTATCAATGCATTGTTATTTTTATGCCACACCTCGGGTTTGAAGTTGTTCCCGGGCGGCAATGTCCTCTTGCGTCCGAGCTCCAACGCCGGACTACATACGGTTTATCTTTCGCAGCCGAGCTCCAACGTCGGGCTGCTTCCGAGCTCCAACACCGGAATGTATCCGAGATCCAACGTCGGATTGCATAAGAGTATTGTTACAGCCGAGCTCCAATGCCAAATTGCATCCTGGCTCCAACGCTGGAATGTATCCGAGCTTCAACGCCGGACTATATCCGAGGTGTCATAGATCACCTTGGCTCCAAAAAAGTTTGAAGGAGCTCAGCCGAGCTTAATATTGGAAATGCCCGCTATGGAGCCAGCCACTGGCGCCCGAGCTTTATGCCGGACTACTTCCGAGGTGGTGCACCACCCCGACTGTGGGCCGATTTTTTGTCAATATTTTTTATTGGTGCAATTTATTCTCTGCCGAGATATATAGCAAGTAGCCCTCAAGGTGTGTATCGGTTTAAAACCCGAGATGCACTTGAAGGATGACGTAAGACCACTAATCCCAGTAGCCGCTGAGACTCAGGTTGATTTGCAAAATCGGCCCGAGGATCAAGTCCTAGCTCGGCAGAATACTTCGGGACATAAAAAGCGGCGTGCTCAGTCCTCGAGACTCAGGTTGGGTGTGGCCGACAAACTTGAGGATCATAATCTCCTCGGAAACTGTATTGCACTTAAAATTTTCTGCATTGGACAGGCAATGCGGTAGCCCCCGAGCCACTGGTCGGGTGGCAACACTAGATCAGGGGATCGATGTACCTCTTTAATATTTGTAAATGATAAGCACGAAGCCCAGTAGCCCCGAGCCTTAACGTGGGCACGGGTGGCCGAATTAAGGATCGATATCTGTAATAAAATCACAAATTATGTGTAATGACTCTATGTATCCAAGTACTTTATGTCATTAATGCTCGGATCCGCATTGTACAAAACTTTGGTGATAGACCATCGGCTTCCACCTCCTCGGCCAGTAGCCGAGGAGTGTTTATCCTACTTTATAAAGCCTTTATGAGGGCAAAGATTTACGACAAACAAGGCAATCTGGCCATATGGTTTTATAAACGCAGAGAGATATGTTATATTACTGTTTAACATAAGAAATGCCTTCCAAAGAAAATAGTCCCGCTATCGGTTCCTTTCTTTGGGTTGTCATGCTAAGCATGATCATGAAACCTCAGCTCTAATGTAAGAGCAAAATATTGAGGATTTAGTTTGGGAGGCCAGCTACTAGCCCCCGGTAGTGTTTGGCGACAGTCGAGGTCAAGCCGTAAACACTTAGGCCAATGTTATGAATGGCCCGTCATTTAACATAGTTATTGGATCATTGACCAGTTTACGCTTATTGTGACAACAGTTTTCGGCATTCTCCATGGAGGTGCTTAACCATGTGAGCTGGAAGCACAACCGCAGTGGTTCTCCCTTTGCACACCTAGCCGAACAAAGCAGAACGTAGGAGGCAAGCACAGGAGCCGGGCAACCCAACTATTGACTAAAGGCACAATTCGAAACCAATGCATATAAAGCAATACCCTAGAATGTTTTGCCGAATCTCCAAAGATGTCCGGCGCTGCACTGCGAGACTTATGCTTGAAACACACAAATAGTTTAAAAGTGCCAAAAGCTTGGAAAACCAAAAAAACGTGAGTAAAAACATGACGTCCAAGCAAGATGAAGTGTTCAGTACCAACCCGTAAATTGGAAAAAAGAATTGTGCTTCTGTCGCGCTTTAACATGACACATCCGTTCTCAAGACTTCACGCGGGTCAGCCTACGGCTTCAAGCTCCTTATCACAAAGGCGGAGTACTTTTCTGAGGTCAGTTTAACAAACTAAACTCGAGCAGCTTTTAGAGAGAAGACGGGCTATCTGGCTATTGACCATACACTCAAGTCGAAAAAGGAGCGGTAGAAAAAGACTTTGCAACGACTAAGAAGAAAACACATTTACTATTAAACAACTCATATAAATTTTAAGAGCCCCCAAGTGACTTGGGTAAAAGAATTTTATGTATAATGATTGTATGTACCGATGTACTTATATCATATCTGTGTTCACCCGAACTTTAAACGCGTCTTAACCGACCGTCGGCTTCTCCCTCTTCGGTCAAGGACCGAAAAGTGTCATGTACTCCACCTGTCGAGAGTATCGACGGTGTTTCCGATGACCAGGCAATCAGGCCATAAGGCTATAACAGACAAAGCGCGCTCAGGAAACTTATGCTATATTACTAACGAAGTGTAAGAAGCATTTTCCAAGAAAATAGTACCTCCACCAATACCTTTCTTCGGTTGCTCGTTGTTACTATGAGACTTGTGCAATAGATTTTTTTGTACTCATGAGTTCCGTTGTGTGCCGACCATAATTGAAAACTATAATGGCGCTAGCTTTTGGCTTCACCCAGTCTGAGGTACTAACTCAGATGACCCAGTAGTAACAATCGCAGAGGTGCTCCCTTTACTCCCTAGCCGAACAATCGGGGACATAGGGGTAAACACAGGAGCAAGGCAACCCAGCATGCAAATCTCTTAGGTCAATATGGTGCATATTGTGGCGTAATACACGAACAAGGAACGAAGCCGTACAAGTATAATCATATGCAAGTGGAAAAGCTCCATCAAGGGAGCCCCCAAATAAACGGGGTATTGGAATATGCGCATCACAAACAAAGTTCTGACAAGGAACTTTGTCACAAACAACTTTGTGCCAAAAAGTATAATGCTTGGTCAAACCGAGCAAAATTTAAAACTGAAAGTTCTTGAGCATGAAAGCAACTTAGCTGGTTAATATGCTCGGTGTTGATGACGCGATTCGGGCTTGTGGCGGGACGAAGACGCCCATTGATCCATGACAGATCCGACAAGGTTTGCAGTCCTCGGCATGGCCGAGGTCCCAGCCCCCAGGCCCGAGGTGTCCGAGCAAGGAGTTCGGCACTCCGGAGTAGTGACCACCTAACACAGTCAAAATTGATTACCTGCACACATAAAACAGTGCGGTCCAAGAAATAATAATAATAATATATATATAATCCTTGCATAATTTCTTTACGCAAAAATAATTTAATTAAAGAAATGTGGCCTGGCGCTGAAGCCAATGTCGATGCAGGCTGTTAGCGTGACGCAGTGAAGGCGTGACAAAGCCTGAATTTGCAGGACGGTCCGGGCTCCGAATGCGGCGTTCGACGAACTATGTACGAAAACTGACCGAACCACCATGCGACCGTTTTTAATATGGCCGCTATTTGATAGACCTGTGTACAGATGATGAAACAAACCAGAGTAATGATTTCTTAAGAAAAATAAACCCAGCAAGCAAAAATTGTTAGGATTAATAGCACCTGGTTTATTTGTTGTAGCATTCCGAAGAAAAGCGACTCCCAAAATCGGGAATCGATCCGCACACCCATTGCCTGATGGGCGATAAAGCGATGGCCTGGTGATGCTGGCAAAGGTTGGCTTGCCGAGGCGAATCCCTCGGTCCAGCTAACATGACGAAGCTGGTCGGCTGGTAACGCCGAAGTCACTGGAGTATGTTGATGAAGAAATAACCAAGTCCCCAGTCTAGCCGAGGTGACGGAGCAGGCCGGTGAGGAGTTGTTGTAGCTGCCATGTTAGCCGAGGTGTTGAAGTAGTTTGGCGTGATGGACATTGGCTCGAAAAAGTAACAGTGCGGCCATGCCGACCCAGGTCGTAACTTGTGACGCGGCCAATGCTGGTTTGATGAAGTGACCATGCAGCGATGCCGGTGTGCCTGCTCCGTGTAATCCATGGGGCGACGATATTGGTGATGATTTATCCTTAGCGATTCCAAACTCTTATTTGGCTCGCCGAGGTGAGGATGCGAAGAAGTTGAGCTCGGCTTAAAAATTGGCGACATGTCTAGCGCAGGTCGGCAGTCGTGGAGCTATATTGCCGGGGTGGTTTGACACCAGCGTGATAGCGAAGATTACCTCAGAGGAGGATTAAAATTTTATGGGCGCGTGTTAAAAACAACACACAATATCTTATAAGAAAATTCCTTTTAAAAAGGTTGTCAAATATCACGTTCATAAAGAAACATGAATTCGGGTAGGATCCGTATTCGCGCAGGAAACAGATCTGAAAAGCGATGCACTAATCAGAAGGTTCCCGGAGTTTGGACGGTCGGATCGAGCTGAAATATTGAGGGATGGTAGATATGGGAATTCCGCAGCAGATGAATGGTTGGATCTTCCAAAGGACTTCCGAGCTGGGCTCTGGAGACCACGCCCTAAACTCGTCCAGATTCCCGTCTGGATTTGACAGGGCTCCGGTATATCGTAGATTGTCAGAGATTCCTCCATCGGAACTCGATGAAATTTTCCAGGGTTGTTGTAGACTCGATTCCGCACAATTCCACCGAAGCGATCGTTAAAACGACACTAGAGGGGGCGGTGGCGGCTGATACGTGTTCGCTGTCTAGAAAAACAGCACGGTCGCCCGAGGGCAATGTTGAAGTTGAGCCCCCGATCAAGCTCCATGGACGATTCCTCCATGATCTTGATAGAGATCGGAGTTGGTGTTGATGAAGGCCCTCGTCCGAACATGACGGTCGGAGGCAGGGCACAGTCCTCGGTCAAGCCAAGGTGACCAGTCGAGCCGGTGACGAAGATATGTCGACGTCGCAGTTAATCTGCAGACGAGCCATCGATCCTTTTGCCGATCACACAGCGGAACTCTCAATGAAAGCACCATTATCGGTGTCAAAACCGGTGGATCTCGGGTAGAGGGTCCCGAACTGTGCGTCTAAGGTCGATGGTAACAGGAGATAGGGGACACGATGTTTACCCAGGTTTGGAACCTCTCGATGGAGGTAATACCCTACTTCCTACTTGATTGATCTTGATGATATGAGTATTACAAGAGTTGATCTACCACGAGATCGTAGAGGATAAATCCTAGAGGCTAGCCTATGATTATGATTGTTTGTATATCTATCGACTAGCCTGGCCCTGGTTTATATAATGCACCAGAGGCCTAGGATAACAAGAGTCCTAGCCGAATACGCCGGTGGGGGAGGAGTCCTTGTCTTGACCACCAAGTCTTGTGGAACCTTTCTTGTATGTGGCAGTGATACGTCTCCGTCGTATCTATAATTTTTGATTGTTCGATGCCAATATTCTACAACTTTCATATACTTTTGGCAACTTTTTATACTATTTTTGGGACTAACATACCGATCCAGTGCCCAGTGTCAGTTCCTGTTTGTTGCATGTTTTTTGTTTCGCAGAATATCCATATCAAATGGAGTCCAAATGGAATAAAAACTGACGGAGATTTTTTTTGGAATATATATGATTTTTGGGAAGAAGAATCCACACGAGACGATGCTCGAGGGGCCCACGAGGTAGGGGGCGCGCCCTTGACCCTTGTGGCCAACCCATAAGGCGGTTGGTGCCCTTCTTTCGCCGCAAGAAAGCTAATTTCCGGATAGAGATCGTGTTAAAATTCAGACTAATCGGAGTTATGGATCTCCGGGAATATAAGAAACGGTGAAAGGGAAGAATCTGAGAACGCAGACACAGAGAGAGACAGAGAGACAGATCCAATCTCGGAGGGGCTCTCGCCCCTCCCATGCCATGGAGGCCAAGGACCAGAGGGGAAACCCTTCTCCCATCTAGGGAGGAGGTCAAGGAAGAAGAAGACGAAGGGCCCCCCTCTCCCCTTCTCTTCCGGTGGCGCCAGAACGATCCCGTGGCCATCACCATCATCACCGCAATCTACACCAACACCTCTGCCATCTTCACCAACATCTCCATCACCTTCCCCCCTCTATCTACATATGTCCACTCTCCTGCAACCCGCTGTACCCTCTACTTGAACATGGTGCTTTATGCTTCATATTATTATCCAATGATGTGTTGCCATCCTATGATGTCTGAGTAGATTTTCGTTGTCCTATCGGTGGTTGATGAATTGCTATGATTGATTTAATTTGCTTGTGGTTATGTTGCTGTCCTTTGGTGCCCATCATATGATTGCGCGCGTGGATAACACCCTAGGGTTAGTTGTATGTTGATAGGACTATGTATTGGAGGGCAAGAGTGACAGAAGCTTCAACCTAGCATAGAAATTGATGCACACGGGATTGAAGGGGGACCAATATATCTTAATGCTACGGTTGGGTTTTACCTTAATGAACATTAGTAGTTGCGGATGCTTGCTAATAGTTCCAATCATAAGTGCATAGAATTCCAAGTCAGGGATGACATGCTAGCGGTGGCCTCTCCCACATAATACTTGCTATCGGTCTAGTAAAGTAGTCAATTGCTTAGGGGCAATTTCGCAACTCCTACCACCACTTTTCCACACTCGCTATATTTACTTTATTGTTTCTTTATCTAAATAGCCCCTACTTTTTATTTACGTACTCTTTATTATCTTGCAAACCTATCCAACAACACCTACAAAGTACTTCTAGTTTCATACTTGTTCTAGGTAAAGCGAACGTCAGGCGTGCGTAGAGTTGTATCGTTGGTCCATAGAACTTGAGGGAATATTTGTTCTACCTTTAGCTCCTCGTTGGGTTCGACACTCTTACTTATCAAAAACTGTTGCGATCCCTTATACTTATGGGTTATCAAGACCTTTTTCTGGCACCGTTGCCGGGGAGCAATAGCGTGGGGTGAATATTCTCGTGTGTGCTTGTTTGCTTTATCACTAAGTAATTTTTATTTGCTGTTCTTAGTTGTTTTCTATCTGTAGTTATGGGTAGGAAACACAAAATACCAAAAAAATTAGTTGTACCTACTGAACCAATGGTTGAAGAACCACTCAAAATCTATCACACTGCTGAAGCTTTTTACTTGGATCATCTTCGATCCCTTTGTGCTCGTGCCGAAACCCCAACTAGCTTAGTTAAGGGCAAATCTTTAGATGAGCATGCTTGTTATGTGCGACACCGTATATCTGAAAAAAGGAAATTATTATGGAGTCAAATTCAACGTTTGCAATGCTATGCTTGGAATTTATGTGAATTATATGATTTTACTTGTTGTTCTGAAAACCCTAAGAAACACCTTCCCTACCAATGTGAGTTTATTGATAATGGAATCTTATCTTATTATGCTAAAGGTGTTTATAGTTACTATGATGTTCAACAAATTGAAGAATTTGTTGCTTTTGAGGGTGCTTATGAAATTGCTTCTTTGATAGAAAAGTATGATGCTACTTTTCACAAATCTGAAAATTTTGCTATACTTAAATATTGCTATGATAATTATGCTTCTAATACCTATGTTAAACAATATATTGAGGAATACTCCGCTGCCCAAGAAGAGACTAATATTTTGCAGGACTCAATGGAAGAAGAAATTGATGAAACTGTGAGCTCATTGGATGAAAAAGATGATGAGGAGAGCGAAGAACAAAAGGAGGAAGAGCGGATTGATCACCCGTGCCCACCTTCTAATGAGAGTAACTCTTCAACTCATACATTGTTTAATTCCCCTTCGTGCTTACCGAAGGATGATTGCTATGATGACTGTTATGATCCCTTCGATTCTTTTGAAATATCCCTTTTTGGTGATGCTTGCTATGCTTGTGGCCAAGATGCCAATATGAATTATGCTTATGAAGATGAACTTGCTATTGTTCCTTATGTTAAACATGAAATTGTTGCTATTGCACCCACACATGATAGTCCTATTATCTTTTTGAATTCTCCAAACTACACTATATCGGAGAAGTTTGCCCTTATTAAGGATTATATTGATGGGTTGCCTTTTAATGTTACACATGATGATTTTAATGAATATAATATGCATGTGCTTGCTTCTCCTACTTGCAATTATTATGAGAGAGGAACTATATCTCCACCTCTCTATGCTTCCCACATGATAACATTGCAAGAAACTGTTTATACTATGCATTGGCCTTTACTAGGTGTGCATGAATTGTTCTTTTATGACATGCCGATGCATAGGAAGAGAGTTAGACTTTGTCATTACATGATATATGTTACCTTGTTCCCACTACTAAATTACAAATCGTTGCTAATTAAAATTGGCTTTGATATACCTTGGGATCTGGGTGGATTCAGTACTTGAGCACTATATGCCTAGCTTAATGGCTTTAAAGAAAGCGCTGCCAGGGAGACAACCCGGAAGTTTTAGAGAGTAATTTATTTCTGTTGAGTGCTTTTATATAGTTTAAAAGCAACAAAAAAAGAGGGGAACCCAGAACTTTTCAAAAAGGAAAGTGAAAGTGAGAAAGACAAGCACTGTTGAAGTGGGAGAGCTCCTTGAACTTTGTTCATGCTCACTTCAACTTTGTGAATCTTGATTACAGAAACTTTTCAACAAAAATAATTATCCCCTTGTACAATTCCATTGTATTATAAAAATAATGTGCCAAGGTTTGCCTTTAGGGTGTTTATGATGCTTGTTGCATTGTGCGGTGCAGGATAGAAACTTTGGCTGTAGTGCATGAATTTTATTTTTTACTGGAACATCAAATGGTTCTGGTTCTTTTTGCACTGTCTTTCTGTACAAATTGTTTATGTTTCCTAATTTTGGAAGAATTTTTCAAGTATCAGAAGTATGGTGAATGTTCAGATTATTACAGATTGTTCTGTTTTAGACAGATTCTATTTTTGATGCATAGTTTGCATGTTTTGATGAAACTATCAATTTATATCAGTGGATTAAGCCATGAAAAAGTTATATTACAGTAGACACAATGCAAAAACAGAATATGAATTGGTTTTCAACAGTACTTATAGTAGTGATTTGCTTTATTATACTAACGGATCTTACCGAGTTTTCTGTTGAAGTTTTGTGTGGATGAAGTGTTCGATGATCGAGAAGGTCTGGATGTGAGAAGAAGGAAGAGAGGCAAGAGCTCAAGCTTGGGGATTCCCAAGGCACCCCAAGTAAGTATTCAAGGAGACTCAAGCGTCTAAGCTTGGGGATGCTGGGGAGGCATCCCTTCTTTCTTCAACAAGAATCGGTATGTTTTCGGATTCGTTTCGTTCATGTGATATGTGCAATCTTGGAGCGTCTTTTGCATTTACTTTTCATTCTTCTTTTATGCACCATGCTGGTATGAGATAGTCCTTGGTTGATTTATAGAATGCTCTTTGCACTTCACATATATCTTTTGAGTATGGCTTTATAGAATGCTTCATGTGCTTCACTTATATCATTTGAAGCTTGGATTGTCTGTTTCTCTTTACATATACAACCGCCATTTGTAGAATGCTCTTTTGCTTCACTTATATTTGTTAGAGCACGGGAATATCTTTTGTAGAAAGAATTAAACTCTCTTGCTTCACTTATATCTATTTAGAGAGATGACAGGAACTGGTCATTCACTGAAGGAAATATGCCCTAGAGGTAATAATAAAGTTATTATTTATTTCCTTATTTCATGATAAATGTTTATTATTCATGCTAGAATTGTATTAACCGGAAACAAAATACATGTGTGAATACATAGACAAACAGAGTGTCACTAGTATGCCTCTACTTGACTAGCTCGTTAATCAAAGATGGTTATGTTTCCTAACCATGGACAAAGAGTTGTTATTTGATTAACGGGATCACATCATTAGGTGAATGATCTGATTGACATGACCCATTCCATTAGCTTAGCACCCGATCGTTTAGTATGTTGCTATTGCTTTCTTCATGACTTATACATGTTCCTATGACTATGAGATTATGCAACTCCCGTTTGCCGGAGGAACACTTTGTGTGCTACCAAACGTCACAATGTAACTGGGTGATTATAAAGGTGCTCTACAGGTGTCTCCAAAGGTACATGTTGGGTTGGCGTATTTCAAGATTAGGATTTGTCACTCCGATTGTCGGAGAGGTATCTCTGGGCCCTCCCGGTAATGCACATCACATAAGCCTTGCAAGCATTGCAACTAATGAGTTAGTTGCGAGATGATGTATTACGGAACGAGTAAAGAGACTTGCCGGTAACGAGATTGAACTAGGTATTGAGATACCGACGACCGAATCTCGGGCAAGTAACATACCGATGACAAAGGGAACAACGTATGCTGTTATGCGGTCTGACCGATAAAGATCTTCGTAGAATATGTGGGAGCCAATATGAGCATCCAGGTTCCGCTATTGGTTATTGACCGGAGACGTGTCTCGGTCATGTCTACATTGTTCTCGAACCCGTAGGGTCCGCACGCTTACCGTTTTGATGACGGTTATATTATGAGTTTATACGTTTTGATGTACCGAAGGTTGTTCGGAGTCCCGGATGTGATCACGGACATGACGAGGAGTCTCAAAATGGTCGAGACATGAAGATTGATATATTGGAAGCCTATGTTTGGATATCGGAAGTGTTCCAGGTGAAATTGGGATTTTACCGGAGTACCGGGAGGTTACCGGAACCCCCGAGAGATATATGGGCCTTAGTGGGCCTTAGTGGAAAAGAGAAGAGGCGGCCAGAGATGGGCCGTGCGCCCCTCCCCTCCCTTGGTCCGAATTGGACAAGGAGAGGGGACCGGCCCCCCTTCCTCCTTTCCCCCTCCGCGAATCCTATTCCAACTAGGATTGGGGGGGGGGGGAATCCTACTCCCGGAGGGAGTAGGACTCCTCCTGGCGCGCCTCTCCTAGGTCGGCCGCACCCCCCCTCTTGAGCCTTTATATACGGAGGCAGGGGCACCCTAGAGGAACACAAGTTGATCCACGTGATCATATTCTTAGCCGTGTCCCCTGCCACCACAGTCCTCGGTAATATTGTAGCGGTGCATAGGCGAAGCCCTGCGACAGTAGTACATCAAGATCGTCACCACGCCGTCGTGCTGACGGAACTCTTCCCCGACACTTTGCTGGATCGGAGTCCGGGGATCGTCATCGAGCTGAATGTGTGCTAGAACTCGGAGGTGCCGTAGTTTCGGTGCTTGATCGGTCGGGCCGTGGAGACGTACGATTACATCAACCAAATGCTTCCGTTATCGATCTACAAGGGTACATAGATCACACTCTCCCCTCTCATTGCTATGCATCACCATGATCTTGCGTGTGCGTAGAATTTTTTTTGAAATTACTACGTTCCCCAACAGTGGTATCAGAGCGTAGGTTTTATGTGTTGATGTTATATGCACGAGTAGAACTCAAGTGAGTTGTGGGCGATATAAGTCATACTGCTTACCAGCATGTCATACTTTGGTTCGGCGGTATTGTTGGATGAAGCGGCCCGGACCGACATTACGCGTACGCTTACGCGAGACCGGTTCTCCCGACGTGCTTTGCACATAGGTGGCTTGCGGGTGACAGTTTCTCCAACTTTAGTTGAACGAGTGTGGCTACGCCCGGTCCTTGCGAAGGTTAAAACAACACCAACTTGACAAACTATCATTGTGGTTTTGATGCGTAGGTAAGATTGGTTCTTGCATAAGCCCATAGCATCCATGTAAAACTTGCAACAACAAAGTAGAGGACGTCTAACTTGTTTTTGCAGGGCATGTTGTGATGTGATATGGTCAAGACATGATGCTAAATTTTATTGTATGAGATGATCATGTTTCGTAACCGAGTTATCGGCAACTGGCAGGAGCCATATGGTTGTCACTTTATTGTATGCAATGCAATCGCGCTGTAATGCTTTACTTTATCACTAAGCGGTAGCAATAGTCGTGGAAGCATAAAATTGGCGAGACGACAACGATGCTACGATGGAGATCAAGGTGTCGCGCCGGTGACGATGGTGATCATGACGGTGCTTCGGAGATGGAGATCACAAGCACAAGATGATGATGGCCATATCATATCACTTATATTGATTGCATGTGATGTTTATCTTTTATGCATCTTATCTTGCTTTGATTGACGGTAGCATTATAAGATGATCTCTCACTAAATTATCAAGATAAAAGTGTTCTCCCTGAGTATGCACCGTTGCCAAAGTTCGTCGTGCCCAGACACCACATGATGATCGGGTGTGATAAGCTCTACGTCCATCTACAACGGGTGCAAGACAGTTTTGCACACGCGGAATAGTCAGGTTAAACTTGACGAGCCTAGCATATGAAGATATGGCCTTGGAACACAGAGACCGAAAGGTCGAGCGTGAATCATATAGTAGATATGATCAACATAGCGATGTTCACCATTGAAAACTACTCCATCTCACGTGATGATCGGACATGGTTTAGTTGATTTGGATCACGTGATCACTTAGATGACTAGAGAGATGTCTGTCTAAGTGGGAGTTCTTAAGTAATATGATTAATTGAACTTAAATTTATCATGAACTTAGTCCTGGTAGTATTTTGCAAATCATGTTGTAGATCAATAGCTCGCGTTTTTGCTTCCCTGTGTTTATTTTGATATGTTCCTAGAGAAAATTGTGTTGAAAGATGTTAGTAGCAATGATGCGGATTGGATCCGTGATCTGAGGTTTATCCTCATTGCTGCACAGAAGAATTATGTCCTTGATGCACCGCTAGGTGACAGTCCTATTGTAGGAGCAGATGCAGACGTTATGAATGTTTGGCTAGCTCAATATGATGACTACTTGATAGTTTAGTGCACCATGCTTAACAGCTTAGAATCAGGACTTCAAAGACGTTTTGAATGTCATGGACCATATGAGATGTTCCAGGAGTTGAAGTTAATATTTCAAGCAAATACCCGAGTTGAGAGATATGAAGTCTCCAACAAGTTCTGTAGCTAAAAGATGGAGGAGAATCGCTCAACTAGTGAGCATGTGCTCAGATTGTCTGGGTACTACAATCGCTTGAATCAAGTGGGAGTTAATCTTCCAGATAAGATAGTGATTGATAGAATTCTCTAGTCACCATCACCAAGTTAGTAGAACTTCGTGGTGAACTATAGTATGCAAGGGATGACAAAAACGACTCCCAAGCTTTTCATGATGATGAAATCAATGAAGGTAGAAATCAAGAAAGAGCATCAAGTGTTGATAGTTGACAAGATCACTGGTTTCAAGAAAAGGGCAGAGGGAAAAAGGGGAACTTCAAAAAAAACAGCAAGCAAGTTGCTGCTCAAGTAAAGAAGCCCAAGTCTGGTCCTAAGCCTGAGACTAAGTGCTTCTACTGCAAAGGGACTGGTCACTGGAAGCGGAACTACCCCAAGTGATTGGCGGATAAGAAGGATGGCAAAGTGAACATAAGTATATTTGATATACATGTTATTGATGTGTACTTTACTAGTGTTTATAGCAACCCCTCAGTATTAGATACTAGTTCAGTTGCTAAGATTAGTAACTCGAAACGGGAGTTGCAGAATAAACAGAGACTAGTTTAGGGTGAAGTGACGATGTGTGTTGGAAGTGGTTCCAAGATTGATATGATCATCATCGCACACTCCCTATACTTTCGGGATTAGTGTTGAACCTAAATAAGTGTTATTTGGTGTTTGCGTTGAGCATGAATATGATTTGATCATGTTTTTTGTAATACGGTTATTCATTTAAGTAAGAGAATAAATTGTTGTTCTGTTTACATGAATAAAACCTTATATGGTTACACATCCAATGAAAATGGTTTATTGGATCTCGATCGTAGTGATACACATATTCATAATATTGAAACCAAAAGATGCAAAGTTAATAATGATAGTGCAACTTATTTGTGGCACTGCCGTTTAGGTCATATTGGTGTAAAGCACATGAAGAAACTCCATGCTGATGGGATTTTGGAATCACTTGATTATGAATCACTTGGTGCTTGCGAACCATGCCTTATGGGCAAGATGACTAAAGACTCCGTTCTCTGGAACAATGGAGCGAGCAACAGATTGGTTGGAAATCATACATACTAATGTATGTGGTCCGATGAATATTAAAGCTCGCGACAAGTATCATTATTTTCTGACCTTCACAGATGATTTAAGCAGATATGAGTATATCTACTTGATGAAACATAAGTCTGAAAAGTTCAAAGTATTTCAGAGTGAAGTGGAAAATCATCGTGACAAGAAAATAAAGTTTCTACGATCTGATCGCAGAGACGAATATTTGAGTTACGAGTTTGGTCTTCAATTAAAACAATGTGGAATAGTTTCACAAACTCATGCCACCTGGAACACCACAACATAATGGTGTGTCTGAACGTCATAACCGTACTTTATTGGATATAGTACAATCTATGATGTTTCTTACCGATTTACCAGTATCGTTTTGGGATCATGCATTAGAGACAGCTGCATTCACGTTAAATAGGGCACCATCTAAATCCATTGAGACGACACCGTATGAACTATGGTTTGGCGAGAAACCTAAGCTATCGTTTCTTAAAGTTTAGGACTGCGATGCTTATGTGAAAAAACTTCAACCTGATAAGCTCGAACCCAAATCGGAGAAATATGTCTTCATAGGATACCCAAAGGAGACTATTGGGTACACCTTCTATCACAGATCCGAAGGCAAGACATTCGTTGCTAAGAATGGATCCTTTCTAGAGAAGGAGTTTCTCTCGAAAGAAGTGAGTGGGAGGAAAGTAGAAAACTTGATAAGGTAATTGTACCATCTCCCTTATTGGAAAGTAGTTCATCACAGAAATCTGTTCTTGTGACTACTACACCAATTAGTGAGGAAGCTAATGATGATGATCTTGTAACTTCAGATCAAGTTACTACCGAATCTCGTAGGTAAACCAGAGTGAGATCCGCACCAGAGTGGTACGGTAATCCTGTTCTGGAAGTCATGTTACTAGACCATGACGAACTTGCGAACTATGAGGAAGCGATGATGAGCCCAGATTCCGCAAAATGGCTTGAGGCCATGAAATCTGAGATGGGATCCATGTATGAGAATAAAGTGTAGACTTTGATTGACTTGCCCGATGATCGGCAAGCCATTGAGATTAAATGGATCTTCAAGAGGAAGACAGACGTTGATAGTAGTGTTACTATCTACAAAGCTAGAATTGTCGCAAAAGGTTTTTCGACAAATTCAAGGTGTTGACTACAATGAGAGTTTCTCACTTGTATCTATGCTTAAGTCTGTCCGAATCATGTTAGCAATTGCCGCATTTTATGAAATCTGGCAAATGGATAAACAAAACTGCATTCCTTCATGGATTTATTAAAGAAGAGTTGTATATGATGCAACCAGAAGGTTTTGTCAATCCTAAAGGTGTTAACAAAATATGCAAGCTCCAGCAATCCATCTATGGACTGGTGCAAGCATCTCAGAGTTGGAACACACGCTTTGATAAGTTGATCAAAGCATATAGTTTTATACAGACTTGCGGTGAAGCCTATATTTACAAGAAAGTGAGTGGGAGCACTACATCATTTCTAATAAGTATATGTGAATGACATATTGTCGATCGGAAATAATGTAGAATTATTCTGCAAAGCATAAAGGAGTATTTGAAAGGAGTTTTTCAAAGAAAGACCTCGGTGAAGCTGCTTACATATTGAGCATCAAGATCTATAGAGATAGATCAAAACGCTTGATAAGTTTTTTCAATGAGTACATACCTTGACAAGATTTTGAAGTAGTTCAAAATGGAACAGTCAAAGAAAGAGTTCTTGCCTGTGTTACAAGGTGTGAAATTGAGTAAGACTCAAAACACGACCATGATAGAAGATAGAAAGAGAATGAAAGTCATTCCTTATGCCTTGGCCATAGGTTCTATAAAGTATGCCATGCTGTGTACCAGATCTATTGTATACCCTACACTGATTTTGGCAAGGGAGTACAATAGTGATCTAGGAGTAGATCACTGGACAGCGGTCAAAATTATCCTTAGTGGAATAAGGATATGTTTCTCAATTATGGACGTGACAAAAAAGGGTTCGTCGTAAAGGGTTACGTCGATGCAAATTTTGACACTGATCTAGATGATTCTAAGTCTCAATCTGGATACATATTGAAAGTGGGAGCAATTAGCTAAGAGTAGCTCCGTGTAGAGCATTGTTGACATAGAAATTTGCAAAATACATACGGATCTGAATATGGCAGACCCTTTGACTAAACTTCTCTCACAAGCAAAACATGATCACACCTTAGTATTCTTTGGGTGTTAATCACATAAGCGATGTAAACTAGATTACTAAATCTAGTAAACCCTTTGGATGTTGGTCACATGGCGATGTGAACTATGGGTGTTAATCACATGATGATGTGAACTATCGATGTTAATCACATGGTGATGTGATCTAGATTATTGACTCTAGTGCAAGTGGGAGACTGAAGGAAATATGCCCTAGAGGCAATAATAAAGTTATTATTATTTCCTTACTTCATGATAAATTTTTATTATTCATGCTAGAATTGTATTAACTGGAAACGTAATACATGTGTGAATACATAGACAAACAGAGTGTCACTAGTATGCCTCTACTTGACTAGCTCGTTAATCAAAGATGGTTATGTTTCCTAACCATGGACAAAGAGTTGTTATTTGATTAACGGGATCACATCATTAGGTGAATGATCTTATTGACATGACCCATTCCATTAGCTTAGCACCCGATCGTTTAGTATGTTGCTATTGCTTTCTTCATGACTTATACATGTTCCTATGACTATGAGATTATGCAACTCCCGTTTGCCGGAGGAACACTTTGTGTGCTACCAAACATCACAACGTAACTGGGTGATTATAAAGGTGCTCTATAGGTGTCTCCAAAGGTACATGTTGGGTTGGCGTATTTCGAGATTAGGATTTGTCACTCCGATTGTCGGAGAGGTATCTCTGGGCCCTCTCGGTAATGCACATCACATAAGCCTTGCAAGCATTGCAACTAATGAGTTAGTTGCGAGATGATGTATTACGGAACGAGTAAAGAGACTTGCCGGTAATGAGACTGAACTAGGTATTGAGATACCGACGATCGAATCTCGGGCAAGTAACATACCGATGACAAAAGGAACAACGTATGTTGTTATGCGGTCTGACCGATAAAGATCTTCGTAGAATATGTGGGAGCCAATATGAGCATCCAGGTTCCTCTATTGGTTATTGACCGGTGACGTGTCTCGGTCATGTCTACATTGTTCTCGAACCCATAGGGTCCGCACGCTTACCATTTTGATGACGGTTATATTATGAGTTTATACGTTTTGATGTACCGAAGGTTGTTCGGAGTCCCGGATGTGATCATGGACATGACGAGGAGTCTCGAAATGGTCGAGACATGAAGATTGATATATTGGAAGCCTATGTTTGGATATCGGAAGTGTTCCGGGTGAAATCGGGATTTTACCGGAGTACCGGGAGGTTACCGGAACCCCCGAGAGATATATGGGCCTTAGTGGGCCTTAGTGGAAAAGAGAAGAGGCGGCCAGAGATGGGCCGTGCACCCCTCCCCTCCCTTGGTCCAAATAGGACAAGGAGAGGGGGCCGGCCCCCCTTCCTCTTTTCCCCCTCCGCGAATCCTATTCCAACTAGGATTGGGGGGGATCCTACTCCCGGAGGGAGTAGGACTCCTCCTGGCGCGCCTCTCCTAGGCCAGCCGCACCCCCACCCCTTGAGCCTTTATATACGGAGGCAGGGGCACCTCAGAGGAACACAAGTTGATCCACATGATCATATTCTTAGCCGTGTGCGGCGTCCCCTGCCACCACAGTCCTCGATAATATTGTAGCGGTGCTTAGGCGAAGCCCTGCGACAGTAGTACACCAAGATCGTCACCACGCCATCGTGCTGACGGAACTCTTCCCCGACACTTTGCTGGATCGGAGTCCGGGGATCGTCATCGAGCTGAACGTGTGCTAGAACTCGAAGGTGCCGTAGTTTCGGTGCTTGATCGGTCGGGCCGTGGAGACGTACGACTACATCAACCAAATGCTTCCGTTGTCGATCTACAAGGGTACATAGATCACACTCTCCCCTCTCGTTGCTATGCATCACCATGATCTTGCGTGTGCGTAGGAATTTTTTTGAAATTACTATGTTCCCCAACATTCACATGGTTAGTCATAAAATCCTATATAAAACTTGTAGATCACTGAATATGATATGTTTGATTCCTTGCAATAGTTTTGCGATATAGAGTGGTAATATTAGAGTCATGCTAGTGGGTAATTCTGGATTGTATAAATACTTGTGTTAAGGGTTGTGATTCCCATAGCATGCACGTATGGTGAACCGTTATGTAACGAAGTCGGAGCATGATTTATTTATTGATTGTCTTCCTTATGAGTGGCGGTCGTGGACGAGCGATGGTCTTTTCCTACCAATATATCCCCCTAGGAGCATGCGCGTAGTACTTTGTTTCGATTACTAATAGACTTTTGCAATAAGTATGTGAGTTCTTTATGACTAATGTTGAGTCCATGGATTATACGCACTCTCACCCTTCCACCATTGCTAGCCTCTCTAGTACCGCGCGACTTTCGCCGGTACCATAAACCCACCATATACCTTCCTCAAAACAACCACCATACCTACCTATCATGGCATTTCCATAGCCATTCCGAGATATATTTCCATGCAACTTCCATCATCATCGTATACATGACTTGAGCATTCATTGTCATATTTCTTTGCATGATCGTAAATAGCTAGCATGATGTTTGATATCATTGCTACGCTATATTATTGCACATCCCGGTACACTGCCGGAGGCATCCATATAGAGTCATATCTTTGTTCTAGTATCCAGTTGTAATATCGAGTTGTAAGTAAATAAAAGTGTGATGATCATCATTATTAGAGCATTGCCCTAGTGAGGAAAGGATGATGGAGACTCTGATTCCCCCATAAGTCGGGATGAGACTCCGCACTTTACAAAAAACTAAAAGAGGCCAAAGAAGCCCAAATAAAAAAAGAGGCCAAAGAAGCCCACCAAAAAAATAAAAAATATATTAAAAAAGATAAAATAAAAAAATATGAGAGAAAAAGAGAGAAGGGGCAGTGCTACTATCCTTTTTCCACACTTGTGCTTCAAAGTAGCACCATGTTCTTCATATAGAGAGTCTCTTGAGTTATCACTTTCATATACTAGTGGGAATTTTCATTATAGAACTTGGCTTGCATATTCCGATGATGGGCTTCCTCAAATGCACGAGGTCTTCATGAGCAAGCAAGTTGGATCATACCCACTTAGTTTCAGTTGGAGCTTTCATACACTTATAGCTCTAGTGCATCTGTTGCATGGCAATCCTTACTCACTCACATTTATATCTATTGATGGGCATCTCCATAGCAAATTGATACGCCTAGTTGATGTGAGAATATCTTCTCCTTTTTGTCTTCTCCACAACCACCATTCTATTTCACCTATAGTGATATGTCCATGGCTCACGCTCATGTATTGCGTGAAAGTTGAAAAGGTTTGAGAACGTCAAAGGTAGGAAACAATTTCTTGGCTTGTCATCGGGATTGTGCATGATATGAATATTTTGTGTGGTGAAGATGGAGCATAGCCAGACTATATAATTTTGTAGGGATAACTTTCTTTTGCCATGTTATTTTGAAAAGACATGATTGCTTTATTAGTAGGCTTGAAGTATTATTGTTTTTATGTCAAATGATAGACTATTGCTTTGAATCACTCGTGTCTTAATATTCATGACATGATTAGACATATGATCAAGATTATGCTAGGTAGCATTCCACATCAAAAATTATCTTTTTTATCATTTACCTACTCGGGGACGAGCAGGAATTAAGTTTGGGGAGGCTGATACGTCTCCGTCGTATCTATAATTTTTGATTATTCCATGCCAATATTCTACAACTTTCATACACTTTTGGCAAATTTTTATACTATTTTTGGGACTAAATATTGATCCAGTGCCCAGTGCCAGTTCCTGTTTGTTGCATGTTTTTTGTTTTGCAGAATATCCATATCAAACGGAGTCCAAACGGAATAAAAACTGACGGAGATTGTTTTTGGAATATATATGATTTTTGGGAAGAAGAATCCACGTGAGACGATGCTCGAGGGGCCCATGAGGTAGGGGGCGCGCCCCTGACCCTTGTGGCCACCCCGTAAGGCGGTTGGTGCCCTTCCTTCGCTGCAAGAAAGCTAATTTCTGGATAGAGATCGTGTTAAAATTTCAGCCCAATCGGAGTTACGGATCTCCAGGAATATAAGAAACGGTGAAAGGTAAGAATCTGAGAACGTAGAAACAGAGAGAGACAGAGAGACAGATCCAATCTCGGACGGGCTCTCGCCGCTACCATGCCATGGAGGACAAGGACCAGAGGGGAAACCCTTCTCCCATATAGGGAGGAGGTCAAGGAAGAAGAAGACGAAGGTGCCCCCTCTCCCCTTCTCTTCCGGTGGCGCCGGAACGCTGCCGTGGCCATCATCATCAGCACAGCGATTTACACCAACACCTCCGCCATCTTCACCAACATCTCCGTCACCTTCCCCCCTCTATCTACAGCGGTCCACTCTCCCGCAACCCGCTGTACCCTCTACTTGAACATGGTGCTTTATGCTTCATATTATTATCCAATGATGTGTTGCCATCCTATGATGTCTGAGTAGATTTTCATTGTCCTATTGGTGGTTGATGAATTGCTATGATTGATTTAATTTGCTTGTGGTTATGTTGCTGTCCTTTGGATCCCATCGTAAGATTGCGCACGTGGATCACACCCTAGGGTTAGTTGTATGTTGATAGGACAATGTATTGGAGGGCAAGAGTGACAAAAGCTTCAACCTAGCATAGAAATTGATGCATACGGGATTGAAGGGGGACCAATATATCTTAATGCTATGGTTGGGTTTTACCTTAATGAACATTAGTAGTTGCGGATGCTTGCTAATATTTCCAATCATAAGTGCATAGAATTCCAAGTCAGGGATGACATGCTAGCGGTGGCCTCTCCCACATAATACTTGCTATCGGTCTAGTAAAGTAGTCAATTGCTTAGGGGCAATTTTGCAACTCCTACCACCACTTTTCCACACTCGCTCTATTTACTTTATTGTTTCTTTATCTAAATAGCCCCTACTTTTTATTTACATACTCTTTATTATCTTGCAAACCTATCCAACAACACCTACAAAGTACTTCTAGTTTCATACTTGTTCTAGGTAAAGCGAACGTCAAGCATGCGTAGAGTTGTATCGGTGGTCGATAGAACTTGAGGGAATATTTGTTCTACCTTTAGCTCCTCGCTGGGTTCGACTCTCTTACTTATCGAAAACTGTTGCGATCCCCTATACTTGTGGGTTATAAATACCTTTTTCTGGCACCATTGCCGGGGAGCAATAGCGTGGGGTGAATATTTTCGTGTGAGCTTGTTTCCTTTATCACTAAGTAATTTTTATTTGCTGATCTTAGTTGTTTTCTATCTTTAGTTATGTGTAGGAAACGCAAAATACCAAAAAATTAGTTGTACCTACTGAACCAATGGTTGAAGAACCACTCAAAATCTATCACACTGCTGAAGCTTTTTACTTAGATCATCTTCGATCCCTTTGTGCTCGTGCCAAAACCCCAACTAGCTTAGTTGAGGGCAAATCTTTAGATGAACATGCTTGTTATGTGCGACACCGTATATCTGAAAAAGGGAAATTATTATGGTGTCAAATTAAACTTTTGCAATGCTATGCTTGGAATTTATGTGAATTATATGATTTTACTTGTTGTTCTGAAAACCCTAAGAAACACCTTCCCTACCAATGTGAGTTTATTGATAATGGAATCTTATCTTCTTATGCTAAAGGTGTTTATAGTTACTATGATGTTCAACAAATTGAAGAATTTTTTGCTTTTGGAGGTGCTTATGAAATTGCTTCTTTGATAGAAAAGTATGATGCTACTTTTCACAAATCTGAAAAATTTGCTATACTTAAATATTGCTATGATAATTATGCTTCTAATACCTATGTTAAACAATATATTGAGGAATACTCCGCTGCCCATGAAGAGACTAATATTTTGCAGGACTCAATGGACGAAGAAATTGATAAAACTATGAGCTCATTGGATGAAAAAGATGATGAGGAGAGCGAAGAACAAAAGGAGGAAGAGCGGATTCATCACCCGTGCCCACCTTCTAATGAGAGTAGCTCTTCAACTCATACATTGTTTAATTCCCCTTCGTGCTTACCGAAGGATGATTGCTATGATGACTGTTATGATCCCTTCGATTCTTTTGAAATATCCCTTTTTGATGATGCTTGCTATGCTTGTGGCCAAGATGCCAATATGAATTATGCTTATGAAGATGAACTTGCTATAGTTCCTTATGTTAAACATGAAATTGTTGCTATTGCACCCACACATGATAGTCCTATTATCTTTTTGAATTCTCCAAACTACACTATATCGGAGAAGTTTGCCCATATTAAGGATTATATTGATGGGTTGCCTTTTAATGTTACACATGATGATTTTAATGAATATAATATGCATGTGCTTGCTGCTCCTACTTGCAATTATTATGAGAGAGGAACTATATCTCCACCTCTCTATGCTTCCCACATGATAAAATTGCAAGAAACTGTTTATACTATGCATTGGCCTTTACTAGGTGTGCATGAATTGTTCTTTTATGACATGCCGATGCATAGGAAGAGAGTTAGACTTAGTCATTACATGACATATGTTACCTTGTGCCCACTACTAAATTACAAATCGTTGCTAATTAAAATTGGCTTTGATATACCTTGGGATCTGGGTGGATTCACTACTTGAGCACTATATGCCTAGCTTAATGGCTTTAAAGAAAGCGCTGCCAGGGAGACAACGCAGAAGTTTTAGAGAGTCATTTATTTCTGTTGAGTGCTTTTATAGGGTTTAAAAACAACAAAAATAAAGAGGGGAACCCGAAACTTTTCAAAAAGGAAAGTGAAAGTGAGAAAGACAAACACTGTTGAAGTGGGAGAGCTCCTTGAACTTTGTTCATGCTCACGGCAACTTTGTGAATCTTGATTACAGAAACTTTTCAACAAAAATAATTATCCGCTTGTACAATTCCATTGTATTATAAAAATAATGTGCCAAGGTTTGCCTTTAGGGTGTTTACGATGCTTGTTGGTTTGTGCGGTGCAGGACAGAAACTTTGGTTGTAGTGCATGAATTTTAATTGTTTACGGGAACGTCAAATGGTTCTGATTCTTTTTGCACTGTCTTGCTGTACAAATTGTTTATGTTTCCTAATTTTGGCAGGATATTTCATGTATCAAAAGTATGGTGAATGTTCAGATTATTACAGACTGTTCTGTTTTAGATAGATTCTGTTTTTGATGCATAGTTTGCTTGTTTTTATGAAACTATCAATTTATATCAGTGGATTAAGCCATGAAAAAGTTATATTAGAGTAGACACAATGAAAAAAATATGAATTGGTTTGCAACAGTACTTATAGTAGTGATTTGCTTTATTATACTAACGGATCTTACCGAGTTTTCTGTTGAAGTTTTGTGTGGATGAAGTGTCCGATGATCGAGAAGGTCTTGATGTGAGAAGAAGGAAGAGAGGCAAGAGCTCAAGCTTGGGGATACCCGAGGCACCCCAAGTAAATATTCAAGGATACTCAAGCATCTAAGCTTGGGGATGCTGGGGAGGCATCCCTCTTTCTTCAACAAGTATTGGTATGTTTTCGGATTCGTTTCGTTCATGCGATATGTGCAATCTTCGAGCGTCTTTTGCATTTAGTTTTCATTCTTCTTTTATGCACCATGCTGGTATGAGATAGTCCTTGGTTGATTTATAGAATGCTCTTTGAACTTCACTTATATCTTTTGAGTATGGCTTTATAGAATGCTTCATGTGCTTCACTTATATCATTTGAAGCTTGGACTGCATGTTTCTCTTTACATATACAACCGCCATTTGTAGAATGCTCTTTTGCTTCACTTATATTTGTTAGAGCACGGGCATATCTTTTGTAGAAAGAATTAAACTCTCTTGCTTCACTTATATCTATTTAGAGAGATGACAGGAACTGGTCATTCACATGGTTAGTCATAAAATCCTACATAAAACTTGTAGATCACTGAATATGATATGTTTGATTCCTTGCAATAGTTTTGCGATATAGAGATGGTAATATTAGGGTCATGCTAGTGGGTAATTGTGGATTGTAGAAATACTTGTGTTGAGGGTTGTGATTCACGTAGCATGCACGTATGGTGAACCGTTATGTAACGAAGTCGGAGCATGATTTATTTATTGATTGTCTTCCTTATGAGTGGCGGTCGGGGACGAGCGATGGTCTTTTCCTACCAATATATCCCCCTAGGAGCATGCGCGTAGTACTTTGTTTTGATGACTAATAGATTTTTTGCAATAAGTATGTGAGTTCTTTATGACTAATGGTGAGTCTATGGATTATACGCACTCTCACCCTTCCACCATTGCTAGCCTCTCTAGTACCGCGCAACATTCGCCGGTACCATAAACCCGCCATATACCTTCCTGAAAACAGCCACCATACCTACCTATCATGGCATTTCCATAGCCATTCCAAGATATATTGCCATGCAACTTCCATCATCATCATATACATGACTTGAGCATTCATTCTCATATTGCTTTGCATGATCGTAAGATAGCTAGCATGATGTTTGATACCATTGCTACGCTAGATCATTGCACATCCCGGTACACCGCCGGAGGCATCCATATAGAGTCATATCTTTGTTCTAGTATTGAGTTGTAAGTAAATAAAAGTGTGGTGATCATCATTATTAGAGCATTGCCCCAGTGAGGAAAGGATGATGGAGACTATGATTCCCCCGTAAGTCGGGATGAGACTCCGGACTTTACAAAAAAATAAAAGAGGCCAAAGAAGCCCAAATAAAAAAAGAGGCAAAGAAGCCCACCAAAAAATAAATAAATATATATATATATATATAAAGAGAAAATAAAAAAAATATGAGAGAAAAAGAGAGAAGGGGCAGTGCTATTATCCTTTTTCCACACTTGTGCTTCAAAGTAGCACCATGTTCTTCATATAGAGAGTCTCTTGAGTTATCACTTTCATATACTAGTGGGAATTTTCATTATAGAACTTGGCTTGTATATTCCGATGATGGGCTTCCTCAAATGCCCGAGGTCTTCATGAGCAAGCAAGTTGGATGCACACCCACTTAGTTTCAGTTGGAACTTTCATACACTTATAGCTCTAGTGCATCCATTGCATGGCAATCCCTACTCACTCACATTGATATCTATTGATGGGAATCCCCATAGCCCATTGATACGCCTAGTTGATGTGAGACTATCTTCTCCTTTTTGTCTTCTCCATAACCACCATTCTATTCCACCTATAGTGCTATGTCCATGGCTCACGCTCATGTATTGCGTGAAAGTTGAAAAGGTTTGAGAACTTCAAAGGTATGAAACAATTTCTTGGCTTGTCATCGGGGTTGTGCATGATGTGAATATTTTGTGTGGTGAAGGTAGAGCATAGCCAGACTATATGATTTTGTAGGGATAACTTTCTTTGGCCATGTTATTTTGAAAAGACATGATTGCTTTATTAGTAGGCTTGAAGTATTATTGTTTTTATGTCAAATGATAGACTATTGCTTTGAATCACTCATGTCTTAATATTCATGCCATGATTAGACATATGATCAAGATTATGCTAGGTAGCATTCCACATCAAAAATTATCCTTTTTATCATTTACCTACTCGAGGACGAGAAGGAATTAAGCTTGGGGATGCTGATACGTCTTCGTCGTATCTATAAGTTTTGATTGTTCCATGCCAATATTCTACAACTTTCATATGCTTTTGGCAACTTTTTATACTATTTTTGGGACTAACACATTGATCCAGTGCCCAGTGCCAGTACCTGTTTGTTGCATGTTTTTTGTTTCACAGAATATCCATATCAAACGGAGTCCAAACGGAATAAAAACTGGCGGAGATTTTTTTGGAATATATATGATTTTGGGAAGAAGAATCCACGCGAGACGATGCTCGAGGGGCCCACGAGGTAGGGGGCGCCCCCCCTGGGTGTCAGGCGCGCCCCTGACCCTCGTGGCCACCCCATAAGGCGGTTGGTACCCTTCTTTCGCCGCAAGAAAGCTAATTTCTGGATAGAGATCGTGCTAAATTTTAGCCAAATCGGAGTTACGGATCTCCGGGAATATAAGAAACGGTGAAAGGGAAGAATCTGAGAACGTAGAAACAGAGAGAGACAGAGAGACAGATCCAATATCGGAGGGGCTCTCGCCCCTCCCATGCCATGGAGGCCAAGGACCAGAGGGGAAACCCTTCTCCCATCTAGGGAGGAGGTTAAGGAAGAAGAAGACGAAGGGGCCCCTTCTCCCCTTCTCTTCCGGTGGCGCCGGAACGCTGCCGTGGCCATCATCATCATCACCGCGATCTACACCAACACCTCCGCCATCTTCACCAACATCTCCATCACTTTACCCCCTCTATCTACAGCGGTCCACTCTCCCGCAACCCGTTGTACCCTCTACTTGAACATGGTGCTTTATGCTTCATATTATTATCCAATGATGTGTTGCCATCCTATGATGTCTGAGTAGATTTTCGTTGTCCTATCGGTGGTTGATGAATTGCTATGATTGATTTAATTTACTTGTGGTTATGTTGCTGTCCTTTGGTGCCCATCATATGATTGCGCGTGTGGATCACACCCTAGGGTTAGTTGTGTGTTGATAGGACTATGTATTGGAGGGCAAGAGTGACAGAAGCTTCAACCTAGCATAAAAATTGATGCATACGGGATTGAAGGGGGACCAATATATCTTAATGCTATGGTTGGGTGTTACCTTAATGAACATTAGTAGTTACGGATGCTTGCTAACAGTTCCAATCATTAGTGCATAGAATTCCAAGTCAGGGATGACATGCTAGCGGTAGCCTCTCCCAAATAATACTTGCTATCGGTCTAGTAAAGTAGTCAATTGCTTAGGGGCAATTTCGCAACTCCTACCACCACTTTTCCACACTTGCTATATTTACTTTATTGTTTCTTTATCTAAACAACCCCTACTTTTTATTTACGTACTCTTTATTATCTTGCAAACCTATGCAACAACACCTACAAAGTACTTCTAGTTTCATACTTGTTCTAGGTAAAGCGAACGTCAAGCGTGCGTAGAGTTGTATCGGTGGTCGATAGAACTTGATGGAATATTTGTTCTACCTTTAGCTCCTCGTTGGGTTGGACACTCTTACTTATCGAAAGCTGTTGCCATCCCATATACTTGTGGGTTATCAGGCAGCTGTCCGAACTGGCCCATGAGTATACGGCCATGGGGGTCCTCGGCCCAATCTAACTGACCGGGAGACGACGTGGTGAGTACCCCCTAGTCCATAAAACCGTCACCCCCTCCTTCTTCTTCTTCCTTGGCCTCCCCCTAGATGGGAGGAGAGTTCCCCCTCTGGTCCATGATCTCCATGCCGGCATGATACGTCTCCAACGTATCTATAATTTTTGATTGATCCATGCTATATTATCTACTGTTTTTGACATTATTGGGCTTTATTATCCACTTTTATACTATTTTTGGGACTAACCTATTAACCGGAGGCCCAGCCCAGAATTGTTGTTTTTTGCCTGTTTTAGGGTTTCGAAGAAAAGTAATATCAAACGGAGTCCAAACGGAATGAAACCTATGTACCCAAACGGAGTCTCAACGAACAAGACCCAGGAGACTTGGACCCTACGTCAAGACACAAAAGAGGAAGCCATGATGTAGGGGGGCACGCCCACCCCCACCAGGCGCGCCCTCCACCCTCGTGGGCCCCCTGTTGCTCCACCGACGTACTCCTTCCTCCTACATATACCTACGTACCCCCAAACGATCAGATACGGAGCCAAAACCCTAATTCCACCCCCGCAACTCTCTGTATCCACGAGATCCCATCTTGGGGCCTGCTCTGGAGCTCCGCCGGAGGGGGCATCCATCATGGAGGGCTTCTACATCAACACCATAGCCCCTCCGATGAAGTGTGAGTAGTTTACTTCAGACCTACGGGTCCATAGTTAGTAGCTTGATGGCTTCTTCTCTCTTTTTGGATCTCAATACAAAGTTCCCCCCCTCTCTTGTGGAGATCTATTTGATGTAATCTTGTTTTTACGGTGTGTTTGTTGAGACCGATGAATTGTGGGTTTATGATCAAGTCTATCTATGAACAATATTTGAATCTTCTCTGAATTCTTTTATGTATGATTGGTTATCTTTGCAAGTCTCTTCGAATTATCAATTTGGTTTGGCCTACTAGACTGATCTTTCTTGCAATGGGGGAAGTGCTTAGCTTTGGGTTCAATCTTGCGGTGTCCTTTCCCAGTGACAATAGGGGCAGCAAGGCAGGTATTGTATTGTTCCCATCAAGGATAACAAGATGGGGTTTTCATCATATTGCATGAGTTTATCCCTCTACATCATGTCATCTTGCTTAAGGCATTACTCTGTTTTCATTAACTAAATACTCTAGATGCATGCTGGATAGCGGTCGATGAGTGGGGTAACAGTAGTAGATGCAGGCAGGAGTCGGTCTACTTGTCTCGAACGTGATGCCGATATACATGATCATACCTAGATATTCTCATAACTATGCTCATTTCTGTCAATTGCTCAACAGTAATTTGTTCACCCACCATAGAATACTTATGCTCTCGAGAGAAGCCACAAGTGAAACCTATGGCCCCCGGGTCTATCGTCATCATATTAATCTATGAATACTTAGTTATTTCCTTTTGCTTTTCCTTTGCTTTTATTTTACTTTGCATCTTTATCACAAAATTACCAAAAATATTATCTTATCATATCTATCAGATCTCACTCTTGTAAGTGGCCGAGTAGGGATTGACAACCCCTATTTGCGTTAGCTGCAAGGATTTATTTGTTTTGTGCAGGTACGAGGGACTAGCGCGTAGCCTCCTACTGGATTGATACCTTGGTTCTCAAAAACTGAGGGAAATACTTACGCTACTTTGCTGCATCATCCCTTCCTCTTCAGGGAAAACCAACGCATGCTCAAGAGGTAGCAAGAAGGATTTCTGGCGCTGTTGCCGGGGAGGTCTGCGCAAAAGTCAACATACCAAGTACCCATCACATACCCTTATCTCCCGCATTAAATTATTTTCCATTTGCCTCTCGTTTTCCTCTCCCCCACTTCACCCTTGCCGTTTTAGTCGCCCTCTCTCTCTATCCTCCCTCTCTTTCTCTATTTGCCTCTTTTCCCCCTTGCTTTTTGTTTGCTTGTGTGTTAGTTTTCTTGCTTGTCACGATGGCTCCAGATAACACTAAATTGTCTGACTTCACCAATACCAAAAACAATGATTTTATTAGCACTCCGATTGCTCCTCTTACCGATGTTGAATCTTGTGAAATTAATGATGCTTTGTTGAATCTTGTTATGAAAGATCCATTTTTCGACCTTCCTAGTGAAGATGCCGCTACCCATCTTAATAGCTTCGTTGATTTGTGTGATATGCAAAAGAAGAAATATGTGGATAATGATATTGTTAAATTGAAGCTATTTCCTTTTTTGCTGAGAGATCGTGCTAAAGCTTGGTTTTCGTCTTTGCCTAAGAATAGTATTGATTCATGGAATAAATGCAAAGATGCTTTTATCTCTAAGTATTTTCCTCCCGCTAAGATTATCTCTCTTAGAAACGATATTATGAATTTTAAGCAACTTGATCATGAACATGTTGCACAACCTTGGGAGAGAATGAAACTAATGATACGTAATTGCCCTACTCATGGTTTAAATTTGTGGATGATTATACAAAAAATTTATGCCGAATTGAATTTTGCTTCTAGAAATCTTTTAGATTCGGCCGCGGGAGGCACTTTTATGGAAATCACTTTAGGAGAAGCTACGAAACTCCTAGATAATATTATGGTTAAGTATTCTCAATGGCATACTGAAAGATCTACTAATAAAACGGTGCATGCGATAGAAGAAATTAATGTTTTGAGTGGAAAGATGGATGAACTTATGAAATTATTTGCTAGTAAAAGTGTTTCTTCTGATCCTAATGATATGCCCTTGTCTACTTCGATTGAGAATAATAATGAATCTATGGATGTGAATTTTGTTGGTAGGAACAATTTTGGTAACAACGCGTATAGAGGAAATTTGAATCCTATGCCTTATCCCAGTAATCCCTTTAATAATTATGGTAATTCCTACAATAATTCTTACGGAAATTATAATAAGATGCCCTCTGATTTTTAATCTAATATTAAAGAATTTATTACTTCGCAAAATAAGTGCAATGCTTTGATTGAAGAAAAATTGTTTAAGATTGATGAGTTGGCTAGGAACGTTGATAGAATTGCTCTTGATGTTAATTTTTGAAACTTAGATCTATTGCACCTAAGCATGATATCAATGAGTCTCTCAAAGCCATGAGAATTTCTATTGATGTGTGCCAAGAAAGAACCGCTAGGATGCGTGCTAAGAAAGATGCCTTTATAAAAGCGTGTTCTTCTAGTTCCTATGAAAATAAAGATGAAGATCTAAAAGTTATTCATTTGTCCCCTATTAAATCTTTGTTTTGTAATATGAATCTTGATAATGATGGGACTGAATATGATCCACCTTTACCTAGAAGGCGTTCCAAGAATTCGGAATTTTTTGATCTTGATGCTAAAATTGATAAAAGTGGGATTGAAGAAATTAAAACCCTAGATGTTGCTAAACCCACTATTATGGATTTCAAGGAATTTAAATATGAAAATTTCTCTTTGATTGATTGTATTTCCTTGTTGCAATCCGTGCTAAATTCTCCTCACGCTTATAGTCAAAATAAAGTGTTTACTAAACATATCGTTGATGCCTTGATGCAATCTTATGAAGAAAAACTTGAAATTGGAAGTTTCCATCCCTAGAAAACTTTATGATGAGTGGGAACCATCTATTAAAATTAAAATTAAAGATCACAAATGCTATGCTTTATGTGATTTGGGTGCTAGTGTTTCCACGATTCCGAAGACTTTGTGTGATTTGTTAGGTTTCCATGATTTTGATGATTGCTCTCTAAACTTGCACCTTGCGGATTCCACTATTAAGAAACCTATGGGAAGAGTTAATGATGTTCTTATTGTTGCAAATAGGAATTATGTGCCCATAGATTTTATTGATCTTGACATAGATTGAAATCCTTCATGTCCTATTATTCTTGGTAGACCTTTCCTTTGAACGATTGGTGCAATTATTGATATGAAGGAAGGAAATATTAGATTCCAATTTCCGTTAAGGAAAGGCATGGAACACTTCCCTGGAAATAAAATTAAATTACCTTATGAATCTATTATGAGAGCCAATTATGTATTGCCTACCAAAGATGGAAATACCTAGATCTATCCTTGCTTGTTATGCCTATCTAGGGGCGTTAAACGATAGCGCTTGTTGGGAGGCAACCCAATTTTATTTTTATTCCTTGCTTTTTCCTCCTGTTTAGTAATAAATAATTTATATAGCCTCTGTTTTGGTTGTGCCTTTGTGTTCAATTAGTGTTTGTGCCAAGTAGAACCGTTGGGAAGACTTGGGGAATGTCTTGTTGAACTTGCTGTAAAAAACAGAAACTTTAGCACTCACGAGAACTGCTGTAATTTTTATTTGGAAAGTGATATTTAGTTAATTATTTTTTAAGATGATTAATAGATAAATTCCTCACGTCCAGCAATTTATTTTAGAATTTTTGGGGTTCCATATCTTGTGCTAGCTACATATTACTACACAGTGTTCTATTTTTGACAGATTCTGTTGTTCGTGTGTTGTTTGCTTATTTTGATGAATCTATGGATAGTTTATAAACCATAGAGAAGTTGGAATATAGTAGGTTTAACACCAATATAAATAAATAATGAGTTCATTACAGTACCTTGAAGTGGTCTTTTGTTTTCTTTCGCTAATGGAGCTCACGAGATTTTCTACTTTAAGTTTTGTGTTGTGAAGTTTTCAAGTTTTGGGTAAAGATTTGATGGATTATGGAACAAGGAGTGGCAAGAGCCTAAGATTGGGGATGCCCATGGTACCCCCAAAATAATCTAAGGACACCTAAAATCCAAAGCTTGGGGATGCCCCGGAAGGCATCCCCTCTTTCGTCTACTTCTATCGGTAACTTTACTTGGAGCTATATTTTTATTCACCACATGATATGTGTTTTGCTTGGAGCGTCTTGTATGATTTGAGTCTTTGATTTTTAGTTTACCACAATCATCCTTGCAGTACAAACCTTTTGAGAGAGCCATACATGATTTGGAATTTGTTAGAATACTCTATGTGCTTCACTTATATGCTTTGAGTTATATAGTTTTGCTCTAGTACTTCACTTATATCTTTTAGAGCACGGTGGTGGATTTGTTTTATAGAAACTATTGATCTCTCATGCTTCACTTAGATTATTTTGAGAGTCTTAATAGCATGGTAATTTGCTTAAAATCTTAATATGCTAGGTATTCAAGTTTAGTAAAATTTTCTTATGAGTGTTTTGAATACTAAGAGAAGTTTGATGCTTGATGATTGGTTTGAGATATGGAGGTAATAATATCAAAGTTGTGCTAGTTGAGTAGTTGTGAAATTGAGAAATGCTTGTGTTGAAGTTTGCAAGTCCCGTAGCATGCACGTATGGTAAATGTTATGTAGCAAATTTGAAACATGAGGTGTTATTTGATTGTCCTCCTTATGAGTGGCGGTCGGGGACGAGCGATGGTCTTTTCCTACCAATCTATCCCCCTAGGAGCATGCGCATAGTGCCGAGGTTTTTGATGACCTGTAGATTTTTGCAATAAGTATGTGAGTTCTT
Organism: Triticum aestivum; assembly: GCF_018294505.1. Classification (NCBI taxonomy): domain Eukaryota; kingdom Viridiplantae; phylum Streptophyta; class Magnoliopsida; order Poales; family Poaceae; genus Triticum; species Triticum aestivum. The sequence continues at coordinate 27,721,889 of NC_057797.1, read as the reverse complement.
TATGACTAATGTTGAGTCCATGGATTATACGCGCTCTTACCCTTCCATCCTTGCTAGCCTCTTCGGTACCGTGCATTGCCCTTTCTCACATTGAGAGTTGGCGCAAACTTCGCCGGTGCATCCAAACTCCGTGATATGATACGCTCTTTCACACATAAACCTCCTTATATCTTCCTCAAAACAGCCACCATACCTACCTATTATAGCATTTGCAGAGCCATTCCGAGATATATTGCCACGCAACTTTCCACCATTCCGTTCATCATGACACATTCATTATTGTCATATTGCTTAGCATGATCATGTAATTGGCATAGTATATGTGGCAAAGCCACCGTTCATAATTCTTTCATACATGTCACTCTTGGTCCATTGCATATCCCGGTACACCGCCGGAGGCATTCATATAGAGTCATCTTTTGTTCTAGTATCAAGGCCATAAAAAAGAGAAGGCCCAAAAAAAGAGAGAAAGGCCATAAAAAAGAGAAGGCCCAAAGAAAAAAATGAGAGAAAAAGAGAGAAGGGACAATGTTACTATCCTTTGCCACACTTGTGCTCCAAATTAGCACCGTAATCTTCATGATAGAGAGTCTCTTGTTTTGTCACTTTCATATACTAGTGGGAATTTTCATTATAGAACTTGTCTTGTATATTCCAACAATGGGCCTCCTCAAGTGCCCTAGGTCTTTGTGAGCAAGCAAGTTGGATACACACCCACTAGTTTGTTTTGTTGAGCTTTCATCATTTATAGCTATAGTGCATCCGTTGCATGGAAAACCCTACTCCTTACATTAACATCAATCGATGGGCATATCCATAGCCCATTGATTAGCCTCGTTGATGTGAGACTTTATCCTTTTTTGTCTTCTCCACATAACCCCCATCATTATATTCTATTCCACCCATAGTGCTATGTCCATGGCTCGCGCTCATATATTGCATGGAAGTTTATAGGTTTGAGATTACTAAAGTACGAAACAATTGCTTGGCTTGTCATCGGGGTTGTGCATGATGAGAGCATTCTTGTGTGACGAAAATGAAGCATGACTAAACTATATGATTTTGTAGGGATGAACTTTCTTTGGCCATGTTATTTTGAGAAGACCTAATTGCTTTGTTAGTATGCTTGAAGTATTATTATTTTTATGTCAATATGAACTTTTCTCTTGAATCTTTTGGATCTGAATATTGTTGGAAATATGGCTTGGAGCTAATAATAAAATGGTTATTATTGTATTTCCTTGTTCATGATAATTGTCTATTGTTCATGCTATAATTGTATTAACCGGAAACCGTAATACATGTGTGAATACATAGACCACAACATGTCCCTAGTAAGCCTCTAGTTGACTAGCTCGTTGATCAATAGATGGTCATGGTTTCCTGACCATGGACATTGGATGTCATTGATAACGGGATCACATCATTAGGAGAATGATGTGATGGACAAGACCCAATCCTAAGCGTATCACAAGATCGTGTAGTTCGTTTGCTAAAGCTTTCCTAATGTTAAGTATCATTTCCTTAGACCATGAGATTGTGCAACTCCCGGATACCGTAGGAATGCTTTGGGTGTACCAAACGTCACAACGTAACTGGGTGGCTATAAAGGTGCACTACAGGTATCTCCGAAAGTGTCTGTTAGGTTGGCACGAATCGAGACTGGGATTTGTCACTCCGTATGACGGAGAGGTATCTCTGGGCCCACTCGGTAATGCATCATCATAATGAGCTCTATGTGGCTAAGGAGTTAGCCACGGGATCATGCGTTACAGAATGAGTAAAGAGACTTGCCGGTAACGAGATTGAACAAGGTATGGGGGTACCGACGATCGAATCTCAGGCAAGTAACATACCGATAGAAAAAGGGAATTGTATACGCGAGATTGATTGAATCCCCGACATCATGGTTCATCCGATGAGATCATCGTGGAACATGTGGTAGCCAATATGGGTATCCAGATCCTGCTATTGGTTATTGGCCAGAGAGATGTCTCGGTCATGTCTGTATGGTTCCCGAACCCGTAGGGTCTACACACTTAAGGTTCGGTGACATTAGAGTTGTTATGGGAAATAGTATGTCGTTACCAAAGGTTGTTCTGAGTCCCGAATGAGATCCCGGACATGACGAGGAACTCCGAAATAGTCCGGAGGTGAAGATCGATATATTGGACGAAGGGTATTGGAGTCCGGAATTGTTCTGGGAGTACCGGGTGACGACCAGCGTGACCGAAAGGTGTTTCGGAGGCCCCGGCAAGCGTTGGGGGGCCTTATGGGCCAAGGGGAGGGGGCACATCAGCCCACTAAGGGGATGCGCGCCCCTCCCACCCCATCTCACGTAACGTGGAGAGGTGGGGGCGCCTCCCCTAGGACAGCCACCCCTCCCAGCTTGGGTGGCAAGTTTCCTAGGGGTGGGGGCACCCAACCCCATCTAGGGTTTCCCCTGTGGCCGCCACCCCTCCCCTAGGGAACCCTATGGCTCCTCCTCCACCCCCCCTTCCCCCTATATATAGTGAGGGAGAGAGAGGGCAGCCGCACCCCCTTCCCTGGCGCAGCCCTCTCCTCCTCCAACTCCTCCTCCTCTTCCGCAGTGCTTGGCGAAGCCCTGCCGGAGAACCACGAGCTCCATCGCCGCCATGTCGTCGTGCTGCTGGAGTTCTCCCTCAACTTATCCTCTCCCCTTGCTGTATCAAGAAGGAGGAGACGTCCCCGAGCTGTATGTGTGTTGAACGCGGAGGCGCCGTCCGTTCGGCGCTAGATCGAATCTTCCGCGATTTGAATCGCTGCGAGTACAACTCCATCAATCGCGTTCTTTATAACGCTTCCGCTTAGCGATCTTCAAGGGTATGAAGAGGCACTCCCTCTCTCTCTCGTTGCTAGCATCTCCTAGATTGATCTTGGTGACATGTAGGAAAATTTTGAATTATTACTACGTTCCCCAACAGTGGCATCATGAGCTAGGTCTATGCATAGATTCTATGCACGAGTAGAACACAAAGCAGTTGTGGGCGATGATTTGTTCAATTTGCTTACCGTTACTAGTCTTATCTTGATCCGGCGGCATTGTGGGATGAAGCGGCCCGGACCGACCTTACACGTATGCTTACGTGAGACAGGTTCCACCGACTGGCATGCACTTGATGCGTAAGGTGGTTGGCAGGTGTCTGTCTCTCCCACTTTAGTCGGCTCGGATTCGATGAAAAGGGTCCTTATGAATGGTAAATAGCAATTGGCATATCACCGTTGTGGTTTTGCATAGGTAAGAAACGTTCTTGCTAGAAACCCATAGCAGCCACGTAAAACATGCAACAACAATTAGAGAACATCTAACTTGTTTTTGCAGGGTGTGCTATGTGATGTGATATGGCCAAAAGGATGTGATGAATGATATATGTGATGTATGAGATTGATCATGTTCTTGTAATAGGAATCACGACTTGCATGTCGATGAGTATGACAACCGGTAGGAGCCATAGGAGTTGTCTTAATTTATTTAGGACCTACGTGTCAATGAAAACGCCATGTAATTACTTTACTTTATTGCTAACCGTTAGCCATAGTAGTAGAAGTAATAGTTGGCGAGGCAACTTCATGAAGACACGATGATGGAAATCATGATGATGGAGATCATGGTGTCATGCCAGTGACGATGGTGTTCATGCCGCGCCTCGAAGATGGAGATCAAAGGCGCAAGATGATATTGGCCATATCATGTCACTTTATGATTTGCATGTGATGTTTGTCATGTTTACATCTTATTTGCTTAGATCGACGGTAGCATAAATAAGATGACCCCTCACTAAAATTTCAAGAAAGTGTTCCCCCTAACTGTGCACCGTTGCGAAGGTTCGTTGTTTCGAAGCACCACGTTATGATCGGTGTGATAGATTCTAACGTTTGCATACAATGGGTGTAAGCCAGATTTACACACGCAACACACTTAGGTTGACTTGACGAGCCTAGCATGTACAAACATGGCCTCGGTACTGAAGGAAATATGCCCTAGAGAAAATAATAAAGTTATTATTTATTTCCTTATAATCATGATAAATGTTTATTATTCATGCTAAAATTGTATTAACCGGAAACATAATACATGTGTGAATACATAGACAAACAAAGTGTCACTAGTATGCCTCTACTTGACTAGCTCGTTAATCAAAGATGGTTATGTTTCCTAACCATAAACAATGAGTTGTTATTTGATTAACAAGATCACATCATTAAGTGAATGATCTGATTGACATGACCCATTCCATTAGCTTAGCACCCTGCCGGGGGACTGATCCACGGACACCTATGGGACCGGCGGGCCGAGTCCCTTTCGGTTCGGCGGGGGCGGAGGTCGCACGAAGAGCGAATCAAGGCGAAGCACACGAGCAGTTTACCCAGGTTCGGGCCGCATGGATGCGTAAAACCCTACTCCTGCTTTGTGGTTTGTATTGAGTTCTTGCTCGGGAGCACGGAGTGCTACAGTACACTCCAGCAGCTAACGAGACCGAGCATGAGCGTTCTCTTTTTCCCAACACCCCTCTATGTTGCGCATGGGCCTCCTTTTATATGCTCAAGGGGTCACCGACATGTGGCAACGTAGACAAGGGTAAAAATGTAAAGGTGCTGTGGTTGGTACAGCTACCTGCTTCAGTGTATCATACCTAACCCTGACGGCAGGATACAAGGGCATTAAATGCCCATCTGCGTCGCCTAAATAGTGCAAAAGGGACCATCAGGGACGCCACCGCTCGCCACGATGGCAATCTTGTCAGTGCCGCTTGCCACCGTGCGCCCCTGGCTGCACAGCCTTCCGCCACGTATGCCTGGAAGGGTCCCAGAGCGACACGTTGGTGGATGTGCTGGAGCGCGGGCACAGAGTGGTGGCTTGCCGCGGCAAGCGCTTTGCCGCGGTTGTCGTCTTGTCGCGTCCGGGAGCTTGTCTCTCACCGAGCCTTGCCGGGACGCGTTGCGCGTCGCGGAAAGTTCCTTGAGATGCCTTGGTTGGCCTTCCCGGCAAGCTCCTCTTGCCGGGGTCTTGAGGTGCCTTGGTTGGCCTTCCCGACAAGCTCCTCTTGCAGGGGTCTTGTCTCCTTGGCTTGGATACTTTGTCCTTGAATGGCTCCAAAGGAACCACGGAGGACCTTGGCGGTCACCCGGCAAGCCTTGCCGCGGGATGCTGCTACTGCCCGTGCACAAGTTCGGGATACTAGGGTACCCCTACTCTAGTACACCGACAGGAGACCCCGGGCCTGGGCCATACACGGTGTCGAGCGCTGTTGGGCCAGGCCCAAAAGAGGGCACGGGCACGCGCGGCCTGGGTTTACGCCGTATCTCTCCCCGTATCCACCACGCCCTCCCCGAACGGCACGCGTTGAATGCGGCATCGTGGGAGAGATCGTGGGTGGTTTCTTTATTCGGAAATGCGGAATGTCCGCCCCCTCCCTCTTTATAAGCAGGGGAAACAGGGGTAGTTCGCCCATTCGCCGGTTGCTACTCCAATCTCGGAAATCTCCGCCGCTCCCTCGTCTTCCCAAAGCTGAAAGAGAGCAGCGCCCCGCCCCCCATCGCCACCAGCACCACCAACGCCGTCGACCTCCTCCACCACTTCCGCCATGGCTCCGAAAGCCGACAAGGGGAAGGTTGTGAAGTCGACCGAGGCGCAGCGGCTTGCGGCGTTGCGAAAGGAGCGGGCAATCTTCCCCCCCCCCCAAGCTCGCCGCGAGGGAGCTGAGGGAGAACTACTACCTCTTCTGGTCGACGGAAACGCGAGCGCACCCGCGCACGAAGGTACTTCCAGCCGCCGCTTGGAGCTCCAAATGGATATCCATTCTTTGCCTTGTTCTTCTACTGGGGCTCTGCCCGCCTTTCTCTGAGTTCTTCTGCGATATTATGAACACCTACGGGTTCCACCTCCTTGACTTCACCCCCAATGCCGTTCTGACCATGGCAGTTTTCGCACATCTCTGCGAAAACTTTGTCGGAGTCCATCCCAATGTAGCCCTTTTTCGCCACTTCTTTATGCCCCGAGTAGAGAGAGGGGAGCCTTTATCCGGCGGAATCGCCTGGATCTCAAGGGCCGGCAAGAAGGACACTTATCTGGAGGGAGAGTTCCGCGGCAAGTGGGAGGAGTGGAGAGCAGACTGATGCTGGATTGTCGAGGAGAACCCGCAGCCGTTTACTGTTCTGGAGCTCAACGCGATGCTCTAGGAGCTGTTCAAGTACGACCCTCAACATCCCGAAGTGTTCAGGTTGCCGGGGGGGCGTCGTTCCACTGTGCAACAACTCCTCGCTCGACCGCATCCGCGCAATGATGCCGCTGTGCGATTCGCATGGAATTGTGCCAACTTGGCAAGAGCCTGCAGACGACGTCGTGCAGGAGTTCTTCGATGGCTTGGTAGAAGTGCCGGTCCGCCCCGACGAGAAGGATGGTCTCACCCGCGACACCACCGATGCGGAGATGACACGCATCGCCACTAGGCTGGAAGAGGCGGCGGCAGCCGCTGCCGCGGGCGAATTTGGATTCACCGTGGAGGAGGTAGATGCAGCAGAGGCGGCAAGCCGTGCCGAGCGAGGGGAGCCCGCCGGCGAGAAAGAGCTTGCCGGGCATGGCGTCAAGTCGAGCGAGCCCGCCAAGGATACGAGCGGCTCGCTGGAGATCAACTCCTCTTCCTCCTCATCTTCAGGCAGCTCACCGCAAGCAGAGCCTCCATCCCCACCAAGAAGGCGTCTCCGCAAGGCCGGTGACGTAGCTGAGCGGCAGGTGAGTCAACAGTCGCCGCGCCGCGTGACACGCTCCACCGCGGCAAGCACTGTTGCCGCGGGAGCACCTCACGCTGCGATGGCAACTGGAGTGGGGCCCTCTCAACCCACCGCCACTGCTCCCGCCAAGCGGCCAAGGGAACCTACTCCTCCGCCTCCTCACGCCGGACGTGAGCCAGACTTCGACTTCTCCGCGTTCAGCTCCGACGAGGAAGAAGAAGAGTAAGATTCTCTTGTTGTACTTGTAGTTCTTCAATTCTTGCTGTTTTGTCTTGTATCTCATTCGCTTTACTCTAAACTTGTTCCTCTTCAGGACTCTGGCCCAGAGAGCAGCAAAGAGAGCCAAGGTCCCGGTGATTGTCATCGAGGACGAACCCACTGCGACAGCAGGGGGTGCGCCCGAGACAACCTTGCCGGACCCGGCAACCTTTCTCCAGAGCAGCCCCCAGCATAAGTATATGGTTCGCTTTCCACTGTGAAGTGCGCATGGATACTCTGTCTTTGCTGATATCTGACTGTTGGTTTGTGTAGGAGCAGAGCAGCCCCACCAGGAGCCAAGGGAGAGTCCTCCGGCAAGGGAGAGTTTTCCGGTAAGGGAGAAGTCTCCGGCAAGGGAGAGTTCTCCGGCAAGGGACAGCACCAGCGGCCCCCCGACGGCAGAGACCACGACTGTAGGACCCGGTACAGGTACTCCTCTCGCTTCAAAACTTCACTTGGGTTTTTCTTCTTTTGATCTTCTTGGGTATTTGCTTGACTCTTCTCCCTTTTCCGGCTGTCAGACCCATCTGCTACGGAGCCGATGGAGATCGAGGTTGCCGCCGATGACGCCGCTGCCACCGAAGAAGCAGCCAGTGCTGACGATCCTGCCGGCGCAGAGGCCGCCAAGGCTGCCGCCGCAGCAACTGGCGAGGGGTCTGGCGATCGCATTGACAGCCCTGAGGCCGCAGGAGCGCCAGGCGCTACATCGACCGCCGACCCGTCCACCGCTGCCGCAGCGCCAGGCTCCGAAGAGCCCCAGCCAGGCGTCTACTTGAAGGCCGGCGATGGCATCTTCTTTAACCTCCCCTGGGCGTCAAGCTCCAGGGCGCCGGTCGAGGGAGAGATCTTCGACGAGGAGGTGCTCGCCTCCGCTGGGCTGACGCTGGTTGACGCGCCGAGCAGCAGCAGCAACGAGCCTAAGGAGGAGCGGCTGCTGCGGAAGTTGTTGTCGCTCTACCGTGCGCGGCAAGCCAAGCTGGAATCCCGCGAGGCGCTTGTCGCGAAGGCGGGAGCAGACATCGAGAAGCACGCGGAGGAGCTCCGGGGTCTCCACCAGGAAGCTCTCCGGTCCCTGGCGAAGGAGCGGGGGCAACTCGCCGAAGAGCAGAAGGCCTTCTTCCTTGAGAAGGCCGAAGTTGAAGAGGAAAGGTGGCTTGCCGCTGAGAAGTTGTTTGCGCAGGAGGGCGAGCTGGCGCAGCGAAAGGTCAACCTTGACGCCCACGAGGAGGAGCTTGCCGCGCGCTTGCAACAATTCGGCGGAGCCCTTAAGCAGGCGGAGGATGCTGCCGCAGCCGCCGAGGCCGCCAAGAAGGAGCTGGAGACGAAGGTGGCGCAGCTGCTGGAGAGTGCTGCCGCCGCCCAGAATGCTTTCAGGGAGAATGTGGAGCACTGGACGGAGGGTCTCGTGAATGTTGCCGCAGACATTGACAGGGAGCTGGCGCAGCTGGGGATGGAGGATCTCGGGTATCCCTCCGACGAGAACCTCCAACCCGGCGCCAAGTTCATCTTGTTCTTCAAAGGCGTGGCGACGGCCCTCCAGCGACTCCGGGAGAGGATCCCAAAGCAGCTGGCCGACGAGTCGCGCAAGATCTGCGCGGGAGCTCTTCAAAAAGTGTTGGTGAAGGTGGCCTTCCGCAATCCGGGCCTCAACCTCACCAACGTCCTCAAGACCCTGCTGCCGGATGCTGATCTGGAGGCGCTCAAGACCCTTGTCGCACCCATTGTGGACAAGGTGAGCGGGATCAAGAGGATCAAGGGCGATCGCGTAGACTAGGCCGCCCATTTTCTTCTTTTCTTGTCGCTGCTGGTCATGTTATGAGAACAATCTGTTAGAGCCGCGACAAGTTATCTTGTAATATAACTCTATTCCGGGTAATGATTGCAATGTTATTCCCTTTACTTGATTCCTCCCTTTGTATGTTTTTGCCCTACGCTTTTAGGGAACTTGCCGGTGCAGGCACCTTAGCCGCGAGCGCTGAGTGCGGAACGTCAGCAGCCTGCTGGCGGTGCCGCTACCGACAAGAAACCTTGTCGCAACTAGTCGCATCTCACTTAAGTTGTTGACCGGACTCGAAACAATGTAAGGGCGCAACTAGCTACAAGTTGGTTCCTCCGCGCATAGGTTTTCCATACAAAGTGCGGTTGTTCAAGGGAGATAACTTAAAAAATTTAAAAATCTGATTGCTCAAACTTTGGCAACTTAGCTTTTCTGTTGTTTGCTTCCCGGCAAGGCGAAACTTTCTTGAACGATGCCTGGTCCATACCATTATCTTCTCCTTCCCCCCGGCAAACTTGTGGGCGAGGGAACCTTCCTTTCCTTGAGAAAAAAGAAAGAAGAGAAAATAAAGATATGGAGCCTTACGGCTCGTTATTGCTTACCGGGGAGTAGGTGCTGCACAAAGTGTCAGATCACATATGCAAAAGATAGAATGCATGAAATTGACAAGATGTGCGGAGCACATGAGCTTTACTTATGCACGGGGTCTGCGCCCGGCTTTGTACAAAGGATTACATGCAACAGCGGCATGACTTGTACAAAAGGTGGTTGCCGGAACAGGTTCCGGCAACCGCGCCTTACGGGTAAAACTTACGAAGATGCTCAATGTTCTAGGAATTGCTCATCGGAATGCTATCTTCGGTCTCAAGGCGGACAGCGCCAGGCCTAGTGACTCGTTTCACCTGGTAAGGGCCTTCCCACTTTGGCGTCAACTTGTTGGAATTCTTGGCGGACTGAACACGCCGAAGAACAAGGTCGCCTTCCTCGAGACTTCTGGCGTTAACTTTGCAGCTATGGTAGCGGCGCAAAGCTTGCTGGTAGCAAGCAGCTCGTACAGCAGCCTGAAGACGGTCTTCCTCAAGGAGCAGCGCGTCATCTTGTCGCAGCTGCTCTTGCTCAAGCTCATCATAAGCGAGCACTCGAGGTGACCCGTATACGAGTTCCGTGGGGAGAACTGCCTCTGCTCCATAGACTAGAGCGAAAGGTGTCTGGCCAGTGGCTCGATTTGACGTCGTCCTGATCGACCAAAGAACCACCGGCAGCTCCTCGATCCAGTTTCTTCCGCACTTGTGCAGCCTGTTGAAAGTTCTGGTCTTGAGCCCGCGCAGCACTTTAGCATTTGCCCTCTCCGCTTGACCGTTGCTTCTCGGGTGAGCAACAGAAGCGAAGCAGACCTTGGCGCCAAGATCTTGGACATACTGCATGAAGGTGCGGCTCGTGAATTGCGTACCGTTGTCAGTGATTATCCTGTTAGGGATCCCGAAGCGGCCAACAATCGACCTGAAGAACTTGACTGCTGATTGTGCTGTCACCTTCCTCACTGGTTCCACTTCCGGCCACTTTGTGAACTTGTCGATTGCAACGTACAAGTACTCAAAGCCCCCGATTGCTCGGGGAAAGGGGCCGAGGATGTCGAGCCCCCAGACCGAAAATGGCCAGGATAAAGGGATCGTCTGGAGAGCTTGAGCTGGTTGGTGTATCTGCTTGGAATGGAACTGGCACGCTTCACACTTGGTTACTTGTGCAGTTGCATCCTGGAGGGCTGTCGGCCAAAAGAAACCTTGCCGGAACGCTTTGCCGACAAGTGCTCTTGCGCCAATGTGGTGACCACATATGCCTCCATGTATCTCTGCCAACAGCTTTTGTCCGTCTTCCCGGTGAATACACTTCAATTTCACACCGTTGAGTCTTCTTCTGTATAGTGTCTTGTCGACAAACTGGTACATAGTTGACTGCCGGGCTACTCTTTCCGCTTCTTCTTGCTCTTCGGGAAGTTCTCCTGTCTGAAGGAAACGGACAATCTGCTGTGCCCATGCTGGAGCTTGTGGCTCGACAACAAGGACTAAAGGCAAATCTGCTACTGCGGGAACGTCCGCTTCTACGGCGAGAACCGGCGGCTCTACCGGAGCTTGACGTTCCCCGGCAAGTTTGCCGGAGCAAAACTTGCCGGGAGCTTCTGCTTCAACGGAACAAACCCTAGGGCTTGCCGGAGCAGACTGCTCCTCAGCGCAAGGCAAATCTGCTGCTGCGGGAACGTCCGCTTCTACGGCGAGAACCTGCTGCTCTGCCGGAGCTTGACATTCCCCGGCAAGCTTGCCGGAGCAAAACTTGTCGGGAGCTTCTGCTTCAACGGAACAAACCCTGGGGCTTGCCGGAGCGGACTGCTCCTCAGCGCTCTTGGCGTTGATATTGGGGACCTTCTTGGCGGCGGCTTCGGGAAGCTCTGCCGGCAAATAGTCACCAGAAATCAACTTCCTCTTCTTGCTCTGTCCAGTTGATGGGGTTATAGACGGTTGAGTCAGCTTGAGCACAAAGATCCCTGGTTCCACAGGTAACTTAAGTGCGGCGCACTTTAACAGGCCATCGGCAACGGCATTCTGAGCTCTTGGAACATGCTCCATCTGTAGGCCGTCAAAGTGCTCTTCTAGCTTTCTCACTTCGTCAATGTAGGCTTCCATCAACGGACTCTGATAGCTCTTGTTCACTTGGCGGACGACAAGCTGCGAGTCACCCCTGACAACGAGCTTCTTGATCCCAAGGTCTGCCGCGATCCTGAGACCGGCAAGCAAGCCTTCATACTCTGCAGTATTGTTTGTTGCTTGCTCCTTGGGAAAGTGCATCTGGACTACGTACTTGAGGTGCTCTCCGGTGGGTGCGACAAGCAGCACGCCAGCGCCGGCGCCTTGCAGCGAAAAGGCACCATCAAAGTACATCAGCCACTCTTTGCTTGCTTCCTTGACGGGGATGCTCGTTTCTGGAATTTCTTCATCTGGTGTTTGCGTCCATTCTGCTATGAATTCTGCCAATGCTCTGCTTTGGATAGTTGAAGTGCTCTCAAACTTGAGGCTAAAGCTTGACAGTTCGAGTGCCCACTCAACAATCCTTCCTGTCGCTTCTGGATTCTGTAGTATCCTCTTCAGCGAAAAATGAGTGACAAATGTGATCTCATGTGCTTGGAAGTAATGGCGCAGCTTTCTCGAGGCCATGAGAAGGCCGAAAAGCAATTTCTGCACGCTAGAGTACCTTGACCTAGCCCCCTGCAGAAGGGAACTGACAAAGTAAACTGGGCGTTGTACCATTTTCTTCTGTATCTCCTCGCGCGTCTGCGCAGATCCATCTTTGTCGGGACCAGAGCTTGCCGGGGAAGCCCCCTGCTTGTCGCTGGATGCGCCTGCCGTGGTTGCTGGCTCGTCATCTGCCTCCCTCTCCGCTACTAACGCAGCACTAACCACTTGATTGGTTGCCGCTATATACAGCAGCAACTTCACTTGTGGCTTAGGTGCGACAAGTGTCGGAGGGGAGGACAGGTATCTCTTCAAGTCTTGCAGCGCAGCCTCCGCTTCCGGAGTCCATTTCATTGGACCTACCTTTTTCAATATTTTGAAAAACGGCAGGGCGCGCTCAGCAGACCTAGAGATAAACCTGTTGAGAGCAGCCACGCAACCGGCAAGTCTTTGTACATCCTTGACGCGCTTTGGTGCATCAATCTGCTCAATGGCCTTGATCTTGTCGGGATTGGCTTCGATTCCCCGCTGAGACACGAAGAACCCGAGAAGCTTGCCGGAGGGGACTCCAAACACACACTTCTCAGGGTTGAGCTTGAGGCTGATCTTGCGCAGATTTGCAAAGGTCTCGTCTAAATCTTGAATCAGAGTTGCCTTGTCCTTGCTCTTGACCACTATGTCATCCATGTAGGCTTCCACATTTTTGTGTATTTGTGGCTTAAGAGCGACATGGACTACTCTTGCAAATGTTGAACCAGCATTTTTTAAACCGAAAGGCATCCGTATGAAACAGTACGTGCCACATGGAGTGATGAATGCGGTCTTCTCCTCATCCTCTTCTGCCATGAAGATCTGATGGCATCCTGAGTATGCGTCAAGAAATGAAAGCAAATCACATCTGGCCATGGAGTCAACAATCTGGTCAATGCGCGGCAAAGGAAATGGGTCTTTGGGGACAAGCTTTGTTAACATCGGTAAAGTCGATACAATGTCTCCATTTCCCGTTCGCCTTGCGCACGACTATAGGATTGGCCAACCACGTAGGATGGAGCACTCCTCTGACAAGGCCTGCTGCTTCCAACTTCTTGATCTCTTCTGCGATGAATTCTTGGCGCTCCACTGCTTGCTTCCTGACCTTCTGCTTGACGGGCCGCGCATGAGGACAAACGGCAAGATGGTGCTCAATTACTTTCCTGGGAACACCGAGGATGTCACGGTTACCACGCAAACATGTCGACATTCGCCCGCAGGAAAGCAATGAGCGCGCTTTCCTATTTAGGGTCGAGAGTGGCACTGATGGTGAAGGTACCACCAGTGTCGTCCTCCTTGGCGGACACCTTCTTGGTCTCTGGCGGAGCTGCCATTGTCTTCTTACACTTGCCAGTGGAGCTCGATGGTGCGTCCTCGACGGCAGCGCAGCACTCCGAAGAGGTGCGCTTGCCGGAGTGGGCATCAGAACTCTTGTCGGACTTGGTCTTCTTCTTCCCCCCGGGAGCTTCAATGGCAAGTGACTTGCGATCTGTTGCGGCTGCCGCTTCCCGGTAGATCTTGTCGGCGCAGATAAGAGCATCCTTCTTGTCGCCAGGGACAGAGATGATGCTCATCGGGCCTGGCATCTTCAGCATGTTGTATGCGTAGTGAGAGGCTTCCATGAACTTGGCGAGTGCTGGACGGCCGAGTATCCCATTGTAAGGCAATGGAAAATCGGCAACGTCAAAAGTGACCCTCTCAGTCCTGAAGTTCACTTCGCTGCCAAATGTTACTGGCAACATGACCTTCCCCTTCGGCTTGCTCCTTCCCGGGTTGATTCCTTGGAATGTGCCGGTCTCTTCAAGCTCGCTGTCAGGGATCTGGAGTTTCTGGAGTACAGCGGAGGAGATCAGGTTCAAGCCGGCCCCGCCGTCAAATAGCATCTTAGTGACTTTGAGGTTGCGGATAGTTGGTGAAACCAACATCGGCAAGCACCCGACCGCAGTTGTGCAATCAGGGTGGTCCTCAATATCAAAGATGATAGGCGTGCTGGACCATTTCAGAAGCTTGCGTGACTCGACAGGCGGTTCTGCTGCATTGACTTCCCGCACCCACTGTTTGAGTTGGCGGTGCGAAGTATGCAGAGAAGCACCGCCGTCAACGCACAAGACCTCTGTGGCTTTCTAGAACTCCTGCTCACTGGTCTCGACATCATCCATGTCTTCGTCGTCGTCGTCGTCTTCATCCTTGTCGCGGCCGCGGGGAGGTCTGTCTCCTTGCTGCTACTTGGCCTTGCCACGGCATCCTCCCCGGCTGGCGCGCTTCTTGCCAGATTCTCCAGCGCATCCTTAGGCCCTCTCCTTGTCTCATCGCTCGTACTCAGCCTTTTGCTACTGGACAAGCTGCTCGACCTTCTTGCAGCTCTGGAGGTCATGGCCCTTGGTGCGGTGGATCTTGCAGTACTGCTTGTCGTTGCAGTCCTGCTTGTCGGCGACCGCCACAGCCTGGCAGTTGGTGCATGCGGCAATCTCCTTGCCGGAGCTACCAACTTTGGCTTTCTTGGCGCCACCTTCGTTGCCGGACTACTCAACGACTAGTACATCTTTGCCTTTCTTCTTCCTGTTGTTCCGCCGCCGGTTTTTCTTTGCCGGGGCAGCATCCTCACTGTCAGATCCTCCTGCTCTCGTATCCTGTCCGGGGAGTTTCCTCCCTTCCTCAGCGCGTGCACACTTGTCGGCCAGGGCATACAGCTCACTGACGTCTTTGATCTTGCACATCGCCATCTCCTCCCGCATCCTGCCGTTATGCACGTTCTGATGGAACGCGCTGATGACCGCGGCAGGGTGGACATCTGGGATGTTGTGCTGTACACGGCTGAATCTCTGAATGTACTTGCGTAGGGGCTCTCCTTCCTTCTGGGCGAGCAGATGAAGGTCACTCTCTTGGCCATGAGGTTTGTGGCCGCCTGTAAAGGCGCCGACAAACTGATGGCATAGGTCTGCCCAGGAGGATATGGAGTTGTCCGGCAAATGCATGAGCCAGGACCTGACGTTGGGCTTGAGCACCAGCGGGAAGTAGCTGGCAAGGATCTTGTCGTCCCGCCCCCCGGCAGCCTGCACCACGATGGTGTAGATGCTGAGGAACTCCGACGGATGTGACTTGTCGTCATACTTCTCTGGTACGTCTGGCTTGAAATTCTTCATGCTGGGCCACTGGATTTGCCGCAGCTCACGAGTAAACGCAGGACAACCTACCACGTACAGCAAGTCTCCTGGTTCCCCTGGCGCATGCATGTCGACAGAGGGCCCAGCGCGCTGGTCCGATTGACGTCGCGCTTCTCTTCGGCGCTCGATGCAAGTACGAGCATCTTCTTGCTGTCATTCGTGAAGAACTTGGCGCTGATCGCGACGAGCTCGTGGATCTGATGACGCGGTGGAGTCGCTGTCGAGGTGGATCCGGCGAGTCGGCGATCTTGGCCTTCGGGGCGGAGAGTGCACAGTGGTTCGTGCCTGGCTGACTTGCCGCGGCTGTGACGTGCTCGGCTGCCGTTGAGCGTCGCCGTTGGCGAAGCCGATGAGACTCTGAATGGTGGCCCTCTAGTCGTCGATCTTGTCTGCCGTTGGAGGGTATTCCAGGAGTAGTTGAGCTCGCGCCAAAGCTTCTGCTGGGGTGGCGGGTGGCGGTGGCGAACGGTGCGAGGAGCGGGATATGCTCGGACTTCTAACTATGTTAGAAGGAGCAGTATCCCGTCCAGGCGACCGTGCCTCGCTCGTGCCAGCATGTTGGCGTGCATGCTGGTCTTGAGCACTCCGAGATCCACCAGCTCGATCTTGGTCCAGCAAACGCATGGTACTATGAGTACCATGACGCTGCCAGTCCCGCGCCTCCTGAGATGGGCACGGTGCATGTACGGACGGCGAGGTCTTGGAGTGCGCCCGGTCGTTGTGGGAGCCAGCTACGCCGCCGATGGGCAGCGCAACCTTGTCCTTGGACCTGGCAGCACCGTGAGCTCCCTCGTCGACGCCCGTTCTTCTGCCCCATCGGGCGTTTGCTCCGGCGGTGGTGGGGCAGATGGAGCAGCTGCCTCCGAAGCCTTCTTCTTCGGCGGCATGTCGATGAAGATGATGAAGATCTAGCTCGTGTGAACGCCGGATCTGGTTCACACAACCTCGACGCCCCCTACCTGGTGCGCCAAAGATGCCGGGGGACTGATCCACGGACACCTATGGGACCGGCGGGCCGAGTCCCTTTCGGTTCGGCGGGGGCGGAGGTCGCACGAAGAGCGGATCAAGGTGAAGCACATGAGCAGTTTACCCAGGTTCGGGCCGCATGGATGCGTAAAGCCCTACTCCTGCTTTGTGGTTTGTATTGAGTTCTTGCTCGGGAGCGCGGAGTGCTACAGTACACTCCAGCAGCTAACGAGACCGAGCGTGAGTGTTCTCTTTTTCCCAACACCCCCTCTATGTTGCGCATGGGCCTCATTTTATATGCTCAAGGGGTCACCGACAGGTGGCAACTTAGACAAGGGTAAAAATGTAAAGGTGCTGCGGTTGGTACAGCTACCTGCTATAGTGTATCATACCTAACCCTGACGGCAGGAGACAAGGGCATTAAATGCCCGTCTGCGTCGCCTAAATAATGCAAAAGGGACCGTCAGGGACGCCACCGCTCGCCACGATGGCAATCTTGTCAGCGCCGCTTGCCACCGTGCGCCCCTGGCTACACAGCCTTCCGCCATGTACGCCTGGAAGGGTCCTAGAGCGACACATTGGTGGATGTGCTAGAGCGCGGGCACAGAGTGGTGGCTTGCCGCGGCAAGCGCTTTGCCGCGGTTGTCGTCTTATCGCGTCCAGGAGCTTGTCGCTCACCGGGCCTTGCCAGGACGCGTAGCGCGTCGCGGCAAGTTCCTTGAGATGCCTTGGTTCGCCTTCCCGGCAAGCTCCTCTTGCCGGGGTCTTGAGGTGCCTTGGTTGGCCTTCCCGGCAAGCTCCTCTTGCCGGGGTCTTGTCTCCTTGGCTTGGATATTTTGTCCTTGAATGGCTCCAAAGGAACCACGGAGGACCTTGGCGGTCACCCGGCAAGCCTTGCCGCGGGACGCTGCGACTGCCCGTGCACAAGTTCGGGATACTAGGGTACCCCTACTCTAGTACACCGACACACCCAATCGTTTAGTGTGTTGCTATTGCTTTCTTCATGACTTATACATGTTCCTGTAACTATGAGATTAAGCAACTTCCGTTTACCGGAGGAACACTTTGGGTACTACCAAACGTCACAACGTAACTGGGTGATTATAAAGGAGTACTACAGGTGTCTCCAAAGGTACATGTTGGGTTGGCGTATTTCGAGATTAGGTTTTGTCACTCTGATTATCGGAGAGGTATCTCTGGGCCCTCTCGGTAATGCACATCACTTAAGCCTTGCAAGCATTACAACTACATGAGTTAGTTGCGGATGATGTATTACAGAACGAGTAAAGAGACTTGCCGGCAACGAGATTGAACTAGGTATGGGATACCGACGATCGAATCTCGGGCAAGTAACATACCGATGACAAAGGGAACGACGTATGTTGTTATGCGGTCTGACCGATAAATATCTTCATAGAATATGTAGGAGCCAATATGGGCATCCAGGTCCCGCTATTGGTTATTAACCGGAGACCTGTCTCGGTCATGTCTACATTGTTCTCGAACCCGTAGGGTCCGCACGCTTAAGGTTACGATGACAGTTATATTATGAGTTTATGCATTTTGATGTACCAAAGGTTGTTCGGAGTCCCGGATGTGATCACGGACATGATGAGGAGTCTCGAAATGGTCGAGACATAAAGATTGATATATTGGAAGCCTATGTTTGGATATCGGAAGTGTTCCGGGTGAAATCGGGATTTTACCGGAGTACCGGGAGGTTACTGGAACCCCCCGGGAGCTATATGGGCCTTAGTGGGCCTTAGTGGAAAAGAGAAGGGGCTTCCCAAGATAGGCTGCGCGCCTCCCTCCCTCCCCTAGTCCTATTAGGACAAGGAGAGGTGGCCGGCCCCCCTCTCTCTTTTCCCCCTCCGTGAATCCTATTCCAACTAGGATTGGGGGGGGGGGAATCCTACTCCCACAGGGAGTAGGACTCTCCTGGCGCGCCACCCTTGGTCGGCCAGCCTCCCCCCTCTAGTCCTTTATATACGGAGGCAGGGGCACCCCAGAAACACACAAGTTGATACACGTAATCTATTCCTTAGCCGTGTGCGGCGCCCCCAGCCACCATAGTCCTCTATAATACTGTAGCGGAGTTTAGGCGAAGCCCTGCTGCTGTAGTACATCAAGATCGTCACCACGCCGTGGTGCTGACAGAACTCTTCCCCGACACTTTGCTGGATCGGAGTCCGGGGGTCGTCATCGAGCTGAACGTGTGCTCGAACTCGGAGGTGCCGTAGTTTCAGTGCTTGATCGGTCGGATCGTGAAGACGTACGACAACATCGACCAAACGCTTCCGTTGTCGATCTACTAGGTATGTAGATCACACTCTCCCCTCATTGCTATGCATCACATGATCTTGCGTGTGCGTAGGAAATTTTTTGAAATTACCACGAAACCCAATAGTGGCATCCGAGCCTAGGTTATTTATGTTGATGTTATATGCACGAGTAGAACACAAGTGAGTTGTGGGCGATATAAGTCATACTGCCTACCAGCATGTCATACTTTGGTTCGGCGGCATTGTTGGACGAGACGACCCGGACCAACATTACGCGTACGCTTACGCGAGACCGGTTCCCCCGACGTGCTTTGCACATAGGTGGCTTGCGGGCGACTGTCTCTCCAACTTTAGTTGAACCGAGTGTGGCTACGCCCGGTCCTTGCGAAGGTTAAAACGGAGTCAAATTGACAAACTATCGTTGTGGTTTTGATGCGTAGGTAAGATTGGTTCTTGCTTAAGCCCGTAGCAGCCACGTAAACCTTGCAACAACAAAGTAGAGGACGTCTAACTTGTTTTTGCAGGGCATGTTGTGATGTGATATGGTCAAGACATGATGCTGAATTTTATTGTATGAGATGATCATGTTTTGTAACCGAGTTATCGGCAACTGGCAGGAGCCTTATGGTTGTCATTTTATTGTATGCAATGCAATCACGATGTAATGCTTTACTTTATCACTGAGCGGTAGCGATAGTCGTAGAAGCACAAGCTTGGCGAGACGACAACGATGCTACGATGGAGATCAAGGTGTCACGCCGGTGACGATGGTGATCACGACGGTGCTTCGGAGATGGAGATCACAAGCACAAGATGATGATGGCCATATCATATCACTTATATTGATTGCATGTGATGTTTATCCTTTTATGCATCTTATCTTGCTTTGATTGACGGTACCATTATAAGATGATCTCTCACGAAATTAACAAGAAGTGTTCTCCCTGAGTATGCACCGTTGCGAAAGTTCTTCGTGCTGAGACACCATGTGATGATCGGGTGTGATAGGTTCTACATTCAAATACAACGGGTGCAAAATAGTTGCACACGCGGAATACTCAGGTTATACTTGACGAGCCAAGCATATACAGATATGGCCTCGGAACACGGAGACCGAAAGGTCGAGCGTGAATCATATAGTAGATATGATCAACATAAAGATGTTCACCAATGAAGCTACTCCATCTCACGTGATGATCGGACATGGTTTAGTTGATTTGGATCACGTGATCACTTAGAGGATTAGAGGGATGTCTATCTAAGTGGGAGTTCTTAAGTAATATGATTAATTGAACTTAAATTTATCATGAACTTAGTCCATGATAGTATCTTGCTTGTTTATGTTGATTGTAGATAGATGGCTCATGTTGTTGTTCCGTTGAATTTTAATGCGTTCCTTGAGAAAGCAAAGTTGAAAGATGATGGTAGCAATTACACGGACTGGGTCCGTAACTTGAGGATTATCCTCATTGCTGCACAGAAGAATTACGTCCTGGAAGCACCGCTGGGTGCCAGGCCTGCTGCAGGAGCAACGCCCTAAGTTATGAACGTCTGGCAGAGCAAAGCTGATGACTACTCGATAGTTCAGTGTGCCATGCTTTACGGCTTAGAATCGGGACTTCAACGATGTTTTGAACGTCATGGAGCATATGAGATGTTCCAGGAGTTGAAGTTAATATTTCAAGCAAATGCCCGGATTGAGAGATATGAAGTCTCCAATAAGTTCTGTAGCTGCAAGATGGAGGAGAACAGTTCTGTTAGTGAGCATATACTCAAAATGTCTAGGTATAATAATCACTTGATTCAATTGGGAGTTAATCTTCCAGATGATTGCGTCATTGACAGAATTCTCCAATCACTACCACCAAGCTACAAGAGCTTCGTGATGAACTATAATATGCAAGGGATGAATAAGACTATTCCCGAGCTCTTCGCGATGCTGAAAGCTGCGGAGGTAGAAATCAAGAAGGAGCATCAAGTGTTGATGGTCAACAAGACCACTAGTTTCAAGAAAAAGGGCAAAGGGAAAAAGAAGGGGAACTTCAAAAAGAACGGCAAGCAAGTTGCTACTCAAGAGAAGAAACCCAAACCTGGACCTAAGCCTGAAACTGAGTGCTTCTATTGCAAGCAGACTGGTCACTAAAAGCGGAACTGCCCCAAGTATTTGGCGGATAAGAAGGATGGCAAGGTGAACAAAGGTATATGTGATATACATGTTATTGATGTGTACCTTACTAATGCTCGCAGTAGCACCTGGGTATTTGATACTGGTTCTGTTGCTAATATTTGCAACTCGAAACAGGAACTACGGATTAAGCGAAGATTAGCTAAGGACGAGGTGACGATGCGCGTGGGAAACGGTTCCAAAGTCGATGTGATCGCAGTCGGCACGCTACCTCTACATCTACCTTCGGGATTAATATTAGACCTAAATAATTGTTATTTGGTGCCAGTGTTAAGGATGAACATTATATCTGGATCTTGTTTAATGCGAGACGGTTATTCATTTAAATCAAAGAATAATGGTTGTTCTATTTATATGAGTAATATCTTTTATGGTCATGCACCCTTGAAGAGTGGTCTATTCTTGTTGAATCTCGATAGTAGTAACACACATATTCATAATGTTGAAACCAAAAGATGCAGAGTTGATAATGAGAGTGCAACTTATTTGTGGCATTGCCGTTTAGGTCATATCGGTGTAAAGCGCATGAAGAAACTCCATACTGATGGACTTTTGGAACCACTTGATTATGAATCACTTGGTACTTGGGAATCGTGCCTCATGGGCAAGATGACCAAAACACCGTTCTCCGGTACTATGGAGAGAGCAACAGATTTGTTGGAAATCATACATACAGATGTATGTGGTCCGATGAATATTGAGGCTCGTGGCGGATATCGTTATTTTCTCACCTTCACAGATGATTTGAGCAGATATGGGTATATCTACTTAATGAAACATAAGTCTGAAACATTTGAAAAGTTCAAAGAATTTCAGAGTGAAGTTGAAAATCATCGTAACAAGAAAATAAAGTTTCTATGATCTGATCGTGGAGGAGAATATTTGAGTTACGAGTTTGGTGTACATTTGAAAAATTGTGGAATAGTTTCGCAACTCACGCCACCTGGAACACCACAGCGTAATGGTGTGTCCAAACGTCGTAATCGTACTTTACTAGATATGGTGCGATCTATGATGTCTCTTACTGATTTACCGCTATCGTTTTGGGGGTACGCTCTAGAGATAGCCGCATTCACGTTAAATAGGGCACCATCAAAATCTGTTGAGACGACGCCTTATGAACTGTGGTTTGGCAAGAAACCAAAGTTGTCGTTTCTGAAAGTTTGGGGCTGCGATGCTTATGTGAAAAAGCTTCAACCTGATAAGCTCGAACCCAAATCGGAGAAATGTGTCTTCATAGGATATCCAAAGGAAACTATTGGATACACCTTCTATCACAGATCCGAAGGCAAGACTTTTGTTGCTAAATTCGGAAACTTTCTGGAGAAGGAGTTTCTCTCGAAAGAAGTGAGTGGGAGGAAAGTAGAACTTGACGAGGTAACTGTACCTGCTCCCTTATTGGAAAGTAGTGCATCACAGAAAACTGTTTCTATGACACCTACACCAGTTAGTGAGGAAGCTAATGATGATGATCATGAAACTTCAGAACAAGATACTACTGAACCTCGTAGATCAACCAGAGTAAGATCCGCACCAGAGTGGTACGGTAATCCCGTTCTGGAAGTCATGCTACTAGATCATGATGAACCTACGAACTATGAAGAAGCGATGGTGAGCCCAGATTCCGCAAAGTGGCTTGAAGCCATGAAATCTGAGATGGGATCCATGTATGAGAACAAAGTATGGACTTTGGTTGACTTGCCCGATGATCGGCAAGCAATTGAGAATAAATGGATCTTCAAGAAGAAGACTGACGCTGACGGTAATATTACCGTCTACAAAGCTCGACTTGTCGCAAAAGGTTTTCGGCAAGTTCAAGGGATTGACTACGATGAGACCTTCTCACCCGTAGCGATGCTTAAGTCTGTCCGAATCATGTTAGCAATTGCCGCATTTTATGATTATGAAATTTGGCAGATGGATGTCAAAACTGCATTCCTGAATGGATTTCTGGAAGAAGAGTTGTATATGATGCAACCAGAAGGTTTTGTCAATCCAAAGGGAGCTAACAAAGTGTGCAAGCTCCAGCGATCCATTTATGGACTGGTGCAAGCCTCTCGGAGTTGGAATAAACGTTTTGATAGTGTGATCAAAGCATTTGGTTTTATACAAACTTTTGGAGAAGCCTGTATTTACAAGAAAGTGAGTGGGAGCTCTGTAGCATTTCTGATATTATATGCGGATGACATATTATTAATTGGTAATGATATAGAATTTCTGGATAGCATAAAGGGATACTTGAATAAGAGTTTTTCAATGAAAGACCTCGGTGAAGCTGCTTACATATTAGGCATTAAGATCTATAGAGATAGATCAAAACGCTTAATTGGACTTTCACAAACAACATACCTTGACAAAATTTTGAAGAAGTTCAAAATGGATCAAGCAAAGAAAGGATTCTTGCCTGTGTTACAAGGTGTGAAATTGAGTAAGACTCAATGCCCGACCACTGCAGAAGATAGAGAGAATATGAAAAATGTTCCCTATGCATCAGCGATAGGATCTATCATGTATGCAATGTTGTGTACCAGACCTGATGTGTGCCTTGCTATAAGTCTAGCAGGGAGGTACCAAAGTAATCCAGGAGTGGATCACTGGACAGCGGTCAAGAACATCCTGAAATACCTGAAAAGGACTATGGATATGCTTCTCGTATATGGAGGTGACAAAGAGCTCGTCGTAAAAGGTTACGTTGATGCAAGCTTTGACACTGATCCGGACGATTCTAAATCGCAAACCGGATACGTGTTTACATTAAACGGTGGGGCTGTAAGTTGGTGCAGTTCTAAACAAAGCGTTGTAGCGGGATCTACATGTGAAGTGGAGTACATAGCTGCTTCGGAAGCAGCAAATGAAGGAGTCTGGATGAAGGAGTTCATATCCGATCTAGGTGTCATACCTAGTGCATCGGGTCCAATGAAAATCTTCTGTGACAATACTGGTACAATTGCCTTGGAAAAGGAATCCAAATTTCATAAGAGAACCAAGCACATCAAGAGACGCTTCAATTCCATCCGGGATCTAGTCCAGGTGGGAGACATAGAGATTTGCAAGATACCGGATCTGAATATTGCAGACCCGTTGACTAAGCCTCTTCCACAAGCAAAACATGATCAGCACCAAGGCTCCATGGGTGTTAGAATCATTACTGTGTAATCTAGATTATTGACTCTAGTGCAAGTGGAGACTGAAGGAAATATGCCCTAGAGGCAATAATAAAGTTATTATTTATTTCCTTATAATCATGATAAATGTTTATTATTCATGCTAAAATTGTATTAATCGGAAACATAATACATGTGTGAATACATAGACAAACAAAGTGTCACTAGTATGCCTCTACTTGACTAGCTCATTAATCAAAGATGGTTATGTTTCCTAACCATAAACAATGAGTTGTTATTTGATTAACGGGATCACATCATTAAGTGAATGATCTGATTGACATGACCCATTCCATTAGCTTAGCACCCGATCGTTTAGTGTGTTGCTATTGCTTTCTTCATGACTTATACATGTTCCTGTAACTATGAGATTATGCAACTCCCGTTTACCGGAGGAACACTTTGGGTGCTACCAAACGTCACAACGTAACTGGGTGATTATAAAGGAGTACTACAGGTGTCTCCAAAGGTACATGTTGGGTTGGCGTATTTCGGGATTAGGTTTTGTCACTCCGATTATCGGAGAGGTATCTCTGGGCCCTCTCGGTAATGCACATCACTTAAGCCTTGCAAGCATTACAACTAAATGAGTTAGTTGCGGATGATGTATTACAGAACGAGTAAAGAGACTTGCCGGCAACGAGATTGAACTAGGTATGGGATACCAACGATTGAATCTCGGGCAAGTAACATACCGATGACAAAGGGAACGACGTATGTTGTTATGCGGTCTGACCGATAAAGATCTTCGTAGAATATGTAGGAGCCAATATGGGCATCCAGGTCCCGCTATTGGTTATTGACCGGAGACGTGTCTCGGTCATGTCTACATTGTTCTCGAACCCGTAGGGTCCGCACGCTTAAGGTTACGATGACAGTTATATTATGAGTTTATGCATTTTGATGTACCGAAGGTTGTTCGGAGTCCCGGATGTGATCACGGACATGACGAGGAGTCTCGAAATTGTCGAGACATAAAGATTGATATATTGGAAGCCTATGTTTGGATATCAGAAGTGTTCCGGGTGAAATCGGGATTTTTCCGGAGTACCGGGAGGTTACCGGAACCCCCCGGGAGTTATATGGGCCTTAGTGGGCCTTAGTGGAAAAGAGAAGGGGCTGCCCAAGATGGGATGCGCGCCTCCCTCCCTCCCCTAGTCCTATTAGGACAAGGAGAGGTGGCCGGCCCCCCTCTCTCTTTTCCCCCTCCGCGAATCCTATTCCAACTAGGATTGGGGGGGGGGGATCCTACTCCCAGAGGGAGTAGGACTCTCCTGGCGCGCCACCCTTGGCCGGCCAGCCTCCCCCCTCTAGTCCTTTATATAAGGAGGCAGGGGCACCCCAGAAACACACAAGTTGATCCACGTAATCTATTCCTTAGCCGTGTGCGGCGCCCCCAGCCACCATAGTCCTCGATAATACTGTAGCGGAGTTTAGGCGAAGCCCTGCTGCTGTAGTACATCAAGATCGTCACCATGCCGTCGTGCTGACGGAACTCTTCCCCGACACTTTGCTGGATCGGAGTCCGGGGATCGTCATCGAGCTGAACGTGTGCTCGAACTCGGAGGTGCCGTAGTTTCGGTGCTTGATCGGTCGGATCGTGAAGACGTACGACTACATCAACCAAATGCTTCCGTTGTCGATCTACTAGGTATGTAGATCACACTCTCCCCTCGTTGCTATGCATCACATGATCTTGCGTGTGCGTAGGAAATTTTTTGAAATTACTACGAAACCCAACAGGAACACGAAAGACCGAAAGGTCGAACATGAGTCGTATAGAAGATACGATCAACATGAAGATGTTCACCGATGATGACTAGTCTGTCTCACGTGATGATCGGACACGTCCTAGTTGACTCGGATCATGTATCACTTAGATAACTAGAGGGATGTCTAAGTGGGAGTTCATTAAATAATTTGATTAGATGAACTTAATTATCATGAACATAGTCAAAAGGTCTTTGCAAATTATGTCATAGCTCACGCTTTGGTTCTATTGTTTTAGATATGTTCCTAGAGAAAATTTAGTTGAGAGTTGATAGTAGCAATTATGCGGACTGCGTCCGTAAACTGAGGATTGTCCTCATTACTGCACAGAAGGATTATGTCCTTAATGCACCGCTCAGTGTGCTGAACCTCGAGCGTCTCTGTAGATGTTGGGAAACATCTGATATACACGTTTTGATGACTACGTGATAGTTCAGTGCGTAATCCTAATGGTTTAGAATTGTGGCACCAAAGACGCTTTTGAAACGTCGCAGAACATATGAGATGTTCCAAAGATTGAAATTGGGATTTCAGACTAGTGCCCACGTCAAGAGGTATGAGACCTCTGACAAGTTTCTTAAGCCTGCAAACTAAGGGAGAAAAGCTCAATCATTGAGCATGTGCTCAGATTGTCAAAGTACTACAATCGCTTGAATCGAGTGCGAGTTAATCTTTCAAATGAGATAGTGATGGTTCTCCATAGTCACTTCCACCAAGCTATTAGAGCTTTGTGATGAACTATAACATATCATGGATAGACATGATGATCCTTGAGCAACTCGCAATGTTTGACACTGCGAAAATAGAAATCAAGTAGGAGCATCAATTGTTGATGGTTAAGCCACTAGTTTCAAGAAGGGCAAGGGAAAGAAGGGATACTTCATGAAATGGCAAATCAGTTGCTGCTCTAGTGAAGAAACCCAAGGTTGAACCCAAACCCGAGACTAAGTGCTTCTGTAATGAGTGGAACGGTCACTGAAGCACAACTACCCTAGATACTTGGTAGATGAGAAGGCTGGCAAGGTCGACAGATGTATTTTGAATATACGTTATATTATTGTGTACTTTACTAGTACTCCTAGTAGCACCAGGGTAATAAATACCGGTTTGGTTGCTAAGTGTTAGTAACTCGAAATAAAAGGCTATGGAGACTAGCTAAAGGTGAGATGACGATATGTGTTGGAAGTGTTTCCAAGGTTGATGTGATCAAACATCGCACGCTCCCTCTACCATCGGGATTGGTGTTAAACTGAAATAATTGTTATTTGGTGTTTGCGTTGAGCATATACATGATTGGATTATGTTTATCGCCATACGGTTATTCATTTAAGGAGAATAATGGTTACTCTATTTATTTGAATAATACCTTCAATGGTCTTGCACCTAAAATGAATGGTTTATTAAATCTTGATCGTAGTGATACACATGTTCATGCCAAAAGATATAAAATAGTAATGATAGTACCACATACTTGTGGCACTGCCATTTGAGTCATGTTGGTATAAAACGCATGAAGAAGCTCCATGTTGATGGATCTTTGGACTCACTCGTTTTTGAAAAGATTGAGACATGCGAACCATGTCTATTGGTAGATATGCATGAAGAAACTCCATACAGATGGATTGTTTGGACTCACTTGATTTTGAATCACTTGAGACATGCAAATCATACCACATGGGCAAGATGACTGAAAGACCTCGTTTTCAGTAAGATGGAACAAGAAAGCAACTTGTTGGAAGTAATGCATTTTGATGTGTGCAGTCCAATGAGTGATGAGGCACGCAGAGGATATCGTTATGTTCTTACTTCACAGATGATTTGAGTAGATGCTGAGTATATTTACTTGATGAAACACAAGTCTGAATTATTGAAAGGTTTAAGTAATTTCAGAGTGAAGTTGAAGATCGTCGTGACAAGAGGATAAAATGTCTATGATATGATCATAGAGATGAATATCTGAGTTATGAGTTTGGCACACAATTAAGACATTGTGGAAATTGTTTCACAACTAATACCGCCTGGAACACCATAGTGTGATGGTGTATCCGAACATCATAACTGCACCCTATTGGATATGGTGCATACCATGATGTCTCTTATCGAATTACCACTATCGTTTATGGGTTAGGCATTAGAGACAACCGCATTCACTTTAAATAGGGCACCACGCAATTCCGTTGAGACGACACCGTATGAACTATGGTTTAGAAAAACCTAAGTTGTCGTTTCTTAAAAGTTTGGGCTGCGACACTTATGTGAAAAAGTTTCAGGCTGATAAGCTCGAACCCAAAGCGGATAAATGCATCTTCATAGAATACCCAAAACAGTTGGGTATACCTCCTATTTCAGATCCGAAAGCAAAAGTGATTGTTTCTAGAAACGGGTCCTTTCTCGAGGAGAAGTTTCTCTCGAAAGAATTGAGTGGGAGGATGATGGAGACTTGATGAGGTTATTGAACCGTCACTTCAACTAGTGTGTAGCAGGGCGCAGGAAGTTGTTCCTGTGGCACCTACACCACTTGAAGTGGAAGCTTATGATATGATCATGAAACTTCGGATCAAGTCACTACCAAACCTCATGGTCTACTAGGATGCGTACTACTTCAGAGTGGCACGTAATCCTGTCTTGGACGTCATGTTGCTAGACAACAACGAACCTACGAGCAATGGAGAATCGATGGTGGGCCCGGATTCCGATGAATGGCTCGAGGCCATAAAATCCGAGAGAGGATCCATGTATAAAAACAAAGTATAGACTTTGGAAGAACTACTTGATGCTCGTAAGGTTGTTGGGTGCAGATGGATTTTAAAAGGAAGACGGACAATGGTGGTAAGTGTCAACATTAAGAAAGCTCGACTTGTCGTTAAGATGTTTTTCGACAAGTTCAAGGAGTTGACAACGATGAGACTTTCTCACTCATAATGATGCTAAGAGCCTGTTGGAATGATGTTAGCAGTTACTGCATTATTTATGAAATCTTGCAGATAGGATGTCAAAACATTGTTTCCTCGACAATTTTCTTGAGGAAAGGTTGTATGTGATACAACCAGAAGGTTTTGTCAATCCTGAAAGATGCTAACAAGTATGCAAAGCTCCAGCAATCCTTCTAAGGACTGGAGTAAGCATCTCGGAGTGGGAATGTATGCTTCGATCAAATGATCAAAGATTTTGGGTTTATACAAAGTTTATGAGAAACTTGTATTTCCAAAGAAGTGAGTGGGAGCACTATAGAATTTTTGATGAGTATATGTTGTTAACATCTTGTTGATCAGAAATGATGTAGAATTTCTGGAAAGCATACAAGGTTATTTGAAAAGTGTTTTTCAATGGAAAACCTGGATTAAGCTACTTGAACATTGAGCATCAAGATCTATAAGGATAGATCAAAACGCTTAATAGTACTTTCAAATGAATGCATACCGTGACAAGATTTTGAAGGAGTTCAAAATAGATCAACAAAGAAGGAGTTCTTGGCTGTGTTACAAGCTGTGAGCATTGAGTAAGATTCAAGACCTAACCATGGTAGAAGAGAGAGAAAGGACGAAGGTCGTCCCCTATGCTTTAGACGTAGGCTCTACAGTATGCTATGTTGTGTACCGCACCTGAAGTGTGCCTTGCCATGAGTCAGTCAAGGGGTACAAGAGTGATCCAGGAATGGATCACATGACATCGGTCGAACTTATCCTTAGTAACTAGTGGACTAAGGAATTTTCTCGATTATGGAGGTGGTAAAAGAGTTCGTCGTAAAGGGTTACGTCGATGCAAACTTTGACATTAATCCGGATGACTCTGAGGAGTAAACCGGATTCGTATAGTAGAGCGGTTATTTGGAATAGCTCCAAGTAGCGCGTGGTAGCTGCATCTACAAGATGACAGAGAGATTTCTAAAGCACACATGGATCTAAAAGGTTCAGACCCATTGACTAATAAACCTCTCTCACAAGCGAGATATGAACAAACCCCATGGGTGTTGGATTCATTACAATCACATTGTGATGTGAACTAGATTATTGACTCTAGTGCAAGTGGGAGACTGTTGGAAATATGCCCTATAGGCAATAATAAAATGGTTATTATTGCATTTCCTTGTTCATGATAATTGTCTATTGTTCATGCTATAATTGTATTACCCGGAAACCTTAATACATGTGTGAATACATAGACCACAACATGTCCCTAGTAAGCCTCTAGTTGACTAGCTCGTTGATCAATAGATGGTCATGGTTTCCTGACCATGGACATTGGATGTCATTGATAACGGCATCACATCATTAGGAGAATGATGTGATGGACAAGACCCAATCCTAAGCATAGCACAAGATCGTGTAGTTCGTTTGCTAAAGCTTTTCTAATGTCAAGTATCATTTCCTTAGACCATGAGATTGTGCAACTCCCGGATACCATAGCAATGCTTTGGGTGTACCAAATGTCACAATGTAACTGGGTGGCTATAAAGGTGCACTACAGGTATCTCCGAAAGTGTCTGTTGGGTTGGCACGAATCGAGACTGGGATTTGTCACTCAGTATGACGGAGAGGTATCTCTGGGCCCACTCGGTAATGCATCATCATAATGAGCTCTATGTGGCTAAGGAGTTAGCCATGGGATCATGCGTTACGGAACGAGTAAAGAGACTTGCCGATAATGAGATTGAACGAGGTATGGGTATACCGACAATCGAATCTTGGGCAAGTAACATACCGATAGACAAAGGGAATTGTATACGGGATTGATTGAATCCTTAACATCGTGGTTCATCCGATGAGATCACCGTGGAACATGTGGGAGCCAATATGGGTATCCAGATCCCGCTATTGGTTATTGGTCGGAGAGATGTGTCG
The DNA here is from genome assembly GCF_018294505.1 of Triticum aestivum. Taxonomy (NCBI): domain Eukaryota; kingdom Viridiplantae; phylum Streptophyta; class Magnoliopsida; order Poales; family Poaceae; genus Triticum; species Triticum aestivum. The sequence continues at coordinate 27,691,475 of NC_057797.1, read as the reverse complement.
GTCATGTCTGCATGGTTCCCGAACCCGTAGGGTCTACACACTTAAGGTTCGGTGACACTAGATTTGTTATGGGAAATAGTATGTGGTTACCGAAGGTTGTTCGGAGTCCCGGATGAGATCCAGGACGTGACGAGGAACTCCGGAATGGTCTGGAGGTGAAGATCGATATATTGGACGAAGGTTATTGGAGTCCGGAATTGTTCTGGGAGTACCGGGTGACGACCAGCGTGACCGAAAGGTGTTTTGGAGGCCCCGACAAGCATTGGGGGGCCTTATGGGCCAAGGGTAGGGGGCACATCAGCCCACTAAGGGGTTGTGCGCCCCTCCCACCCCATCTCACGTAACGTGGAGAGGTGGGGGCGCCTCCCCTAGGGCAGCCACCCCTCTTGGCTTGGGGGGCAAGTTTCCTAGGGGTGGGGGCGCCCAAACCCATCTAGGGTTTCCCCTGTGGCCGCCACCCCTCCCCTGGGGAACCCTAGGGCACCTCCTCCACCCCTTACCCCTATATATAGTGAGGGAGAGAGAGGGCAGCCGCACCCCCTTCCCTGGCGCAGCCCTCTCCTCCTCCAACTCCTCCTCCTCTTCCGCAGTGCTTGGCGAAGCCCTGCCGGAGAACCACGAGCTCCAATGCCACCATGCCGTCGTGTTGCTGGAGTTCTCCCTCAACTTCTCCTCTCCCCTTGCTGGATCAAGAAGGAGGAGACGTCCCCGGGCTGTATGTGTGTTGAACGCAGAGGCGTCGTCCGTTTGGCGCTGGATCGGATCTTCCACGATTTGAATCGCCACGAGTACAACTCCATCAACCGCGTTCTTTGTAACGCTTCCGCTTAGAGATCTTCAAGTGTATGAAGATGCACTCCCTCTCTCTCTCGTTGCTAGCATCTCCTAGATTGATCTTGGTGACATGTACGGAAATTTTGAATTATTACTACGTTCCCCAACAAATATTCATATCACAATTAAGAAGAATTACATTGAAATTATGCCAAGTAGCACTCCGCATCAAAAATTCTGTTTTTATCATTTACCTACTCGAGGACGAGCAGGAATTAAGCTTGGGGATGCTTGATACGTCTCCAACGTATCTATAATTTTTGATTGCTTCATGCCATATTATTACTGTTTTGGACATTATTGGGCTTTATTATCCACTTTTATATTATTTTTGGGACTAACCTATTAATCAGAGGCCCAGCCTAGAATTGCTATTTTTTGCCTGTTTTAGGGTTTCGAAGAAAAGGAATATCAAACTGAGTACAAACGGAATGAAACCTTCGGGAACGTGATTTTCTCAACGAACAAAACCCAGGAGACTTGGACCCTACGTCAAGACACAAAAGAGGGAGCCACGAGGTAGGGGGGCGCGCCCACCCCCACCAGGCGCACCCTCCATCCTCGTGGGCCCCTTGTTCCTCCACCGACGTACTCCTTCCTCCTATATATACCTATGTACGCCCAAACAATCAGATACGGAGCCAAAACCATAATTCCACCGCCGCAACTTTTTGTATCCACGAGATCCCATCTTGGGGCCTGTTCCGGAGCTCCGCTGGAGGGGGAATCGATCACGGATGGCTTGTACATCAACACCATAGCCCCTCTGATGAAGTGTGAGTAGTTTACTTCAGACCTATGGGTCCGTAGTTAGTAGCTTGATGGCTTCTTCTCTCTTTTTGGATCTCAATACAAAGTTCTCCCCCTCTCTTGTGGATATATATTCGATGTAATCTTCTTTTTGCGGTGTGTTTGTTGAGACCGATGAATTGTGGGTTTATGATCAAGTCTCTCTATGAACAATATTTGAATCTTCTCTGAATTCTTTTATCTATGATTGGTTATCTTTGTAAGTCTCTTCAAATTATCAGTTTGGTTTGGCCTACTAGATTGATCTTTCTTGCAATGGCAGAAGTGCTTAGCTTTGGGTTCAATCTTGGGGTGTCCTTTCCCAGTGACAGTAGGGGCAGCAAGGCACGTATTGTATTTTTGCCATTGAGGATAACAAGATGGGATTTTCATCATATTGCATGAGTTTATCCGTCTACGTCATGTCATCTTGCTTAAGGCATTACTTTGTTTTCATTAACTTAATACTCTAGATGCATGCTGGATAGCGGTCGATGAGTGGAGTAATAGTAGTAGATGCAGGCAGGAGTCGGTCTACTTGTCTCGGACATGATGCCTATATACATGATCATACCTAGATATTCTCACAACTATGCTCAATTCTGTCAATTCCTCAACAGTAATTTATTTACCCACCATAGAATACGTATGCTCTCGAGAGAATCCACAAGTGAAACCTATGGCCCCCGGGTCTATCTTCATCATATTAATCTATCAATACTTAGTTATTTCCTTTTGCTTTTACTTTGTTTTTATTTTACTTTGCATCTTTACCATAAAAATACCAAAAATATTATCTTATCATATCTATCAGATCTCACTCTCGTAAGTGGCCGAGTAGGGATTGACAACCCCTATTTGCGTTGGTTGCGAGGATTTATCTGTTTTGTGCAGGTATGAGGGACTAACGCGTAGCCTCCTACTGGATTGATACCTTGGTTCTCAAAAACTGAGGGAAATACTTACACTACTTTGCTGCATCATCCCTTCCTCTTCGGGGAAAACCAACGCATGCTCAAGAGGTAGCATGGCGGAGGGGCGGGATCCCCTCCAAGATCGGATCTCCCCCTCCGTTCTCTTATGTTTCGTGTTCCCCAGATCTAGCCGAAAACCGTTTCTTATATTCCCGAAGATTTGTAACTCCGATTGCGCTGAGCTTTTAACACGATTTTTTCCGGATATAAGCTTCCTTGCGCCCGAAGTAGAGGTCCAACTGACGTACGAGGTGAGAACAACCCACCACGGCACGCCTGGCTCCTCTGGCGCGCCCTGGTGGGTTGTGCCCACCACGGGCCTCCGTCCGGTGATTCCAACTCCCAAAAATCACATATATTTCAAAATAATTCTCTGTGAAATTCTATTGCATTTGGACCTCGTTTGATATGGATACTCTGCAATACAAAAAACATACAGAAAACAGGACTGGCACTGGACACTAGATCAATAGGTTAGTCCAATAAATCATATAAAAAGTTGCCAAAAGTATGTGAAAGTGATATAATATTGGCATGCAACAATCAAAAATTATAGATACGACGGAGACTTATCAGACGTGCCCCTCCCGGTGGCGCTCTTCACCGTCACCACCCTCACCTGCCTCTACATCAGCCTCTAGAAGTTCCCGGACGTGGCCAGGTTGCTGCGCCACACCTCCTTCCCCCATCTCCGGGAGCTCGGCATCTGCAGCGTCGTCATGGAAGACGGGGACATCGACTTGGTCGTCACCAAGAGCCCCGTCCCAGAGACCCTCAACATCCATGGATGCAACAAGGGGTTTCACCTTCGCCTCGTCGGCCACAGCCTCCGGTGCGTCCAAATTTGCGGCTCCGTCCTGGAGGACATCGCGATGGTAAAGGCTCCTCGCCTCGAGTGGCTCATCCTGGAGGATTTTCGGAGCAATGCCGGTGGCTTGTCCACCATGGTGAGGATTGGTGATGCTCCCAAGCTGCACGCATTAGGAATCTTGGAACCGGGGAGCACCATCCTAGAGATCCGAGACGGCATCTTCATGGTACATACATCCCCTGTTGGCATTCTAACATTTTTTGTTCAGTTAGCAAAATGTCCAGCTCATGGAGGTCCATGACTAAATATTAGATTTTTTTTGTTTTTTGTTAATTTGGGTTCTTTCCTGCAGGGCGGGATGAAGGCGAGCCCAAGCACCATGGCAACCAGCGTCAAGATCCTGAGTCTGAATGTGCGTTTCGGAAACCACACCGATGGAAAGATGGTTCTCTCCTTCCTCGGCTGCTTTCCCAATTTGAAGGCACTGTACATTACTATATTTTTCTTTCCATTTCATGTTTTGCTTACATTCATAGCGAATTCCATTTGTAGCAGCAGATTTTGTTCACTGCAGATGGTGTGGTTTAAGCTTTTGATTAATTAATTGTAGATAATGTACTATGCAATTCTCCTGATGTCAATGCTTTCCTTCTTAATCTATTGTTATAGCATCTCTCACCGTGGTCATATATCATACTACTTGGCAATATTCATGTTGTTGATGTTGTAAGTGGCATGCAGTGCTCCTTTCGGACTTACGGAATTTACACATGACAAACCAACACATTGCTACCTACAATTTTTTGGAGGCATGTGTAGTTTATCATATTACTCTAAACGGTGTCATATCAGGTACTTCTTTATGGTTAATTAATATTTAATAGCAAGATATTTTTCATGGTTCACATCTGGAATTTTGTTTTAAAGAACACATTTCACAAAATATGCACATGGTTAGGACCTCCATCATGGCTATATTTGGTAAACTATGCACCTGTCAGGGCCCCCATCTTACAGAATTTTCATCAATGGAGAATATGTGTTTGATTTCTTTAGCAATAGCATTGATTGACCGGACCATGTTTTAGTTGCGATCGACAATGGTAGCAAGCACATGCATAGTTGAATGAGATCTTTGGAGATACTCTGCAACTTGTTATATGCGAATAACAAACATGAGAGACTGCATAGTGCATACATCATATCAATTTCTGATCTTTCATGCGTGTTACTTCTTACTTGGTAGTTGGCTACTGGTAGTTGTTACTTTCTGCTAATTAATTTCATGTGTGAAAGTAATGATCATTGATTTGCATTGCTCTATCCAGTCAATGATCATCAGAGTGCTTCTGGTTTCTTTTCTTGTGAAATGTGATTCCTATGTTTATTTAATCAAACATAAATGATATGTTACATCTTTAATCAGTTGTAATTTAAATGCCAAGCGTTCCATTTATTATCAGCAATCAGGTTTTCTCTACTCAACTACACCAACTTTAGGAAGGCATTCTCCCCCTTCAGGACCTGTATTTCTGCTGCGAATGTTGCAAGTGGCATGCAGTGCTTGTTTCAGACTCATGAAACTTATATATAATTACCTTGCACATTCCTATTTCTGCCTACAGTTTGCTGGTGAATTGCGTGGTATTACCATAATGCCAGCTTAATGCATTGCTACTAGACTACATCTGCAATTAGTCATGTCCGACTCACTAATTACTACAAAGTTCTGGTCAGGCTTCTATTTATTCTTAGCCATGGAGAATAGAGTACCAAATGATAATGCTCGGATTGCATGTTAATTTCAGTAAGTTGTGACATTTGGTATGAAACTGGGTTGCACATTGCTGCCACCAGTTTGTTGGAGGTCTGTGTTGCATGCCATAATATCATATTGTTGCTGTGTTTCTATGCCGCATTTTATCAGCCAGTTATGTCTGATTAACTAATTACAAAGAAGGTGTCATGAAAATTCTTCTTGAAGAATGTATTTGGTAAATTTTGCACGTGTTAGGGGAGCTACACTGCGGCTCGAATGTGTTGCCTCACTTCGTAATTGTTATGCATGAACTGTAATCATGAGGCCCGCCTTAGTTGTTGTTGGTACTCCGTCTAGCTTCATGCATGGAAAGCATTGGCATGTCATATCTCTCCCATATATTAGAACCAACATTTATGTATGCATGTTATGATGTTTGTTTCACTGCACAATATCTGCCGCTTTTCAATTAACATGAAGCACTACGTGGTACTCCCTCTGTTTCATAATTTTTGTCATGGTTTTAGTTCAAATTTGAACTAAACCCCCAATCATGACAAGAATTATGCAACGGAGGGAGTATTAATTTGCATCGCATGTATTGGTATTATATACTCAGCATGATTCATTGAAGCTGAACTGTGAGTGATTGAAGTGCTTTTTTCCTGCAGTCCGAAAAATGTGATTATGAAGCTGACAGTGCCAGGCTGAACCTCAACTTTTGGAAGCTGGCCAAGCCCACTGAATGCATCAAGTCGTGCATCAAGGTGTTCTCTTACAGAGAATTCTGAGGGGAGCTCGGGGAGGTTGCCTTCCTCAAGTCCTTCTAGAGTGCGAGGGCACTGAGGACTGCGTCCATCTCCATGGCTAACCCGAGCTTCACGTCATTCTCGATGGATGAGGCGACTTCTAAATTGGAGAAAGCTTCTAACAAGATGGCCAGTAGATCCTGCCAAATGTTGCTTCTCGGGAGCACATGTCCTGAAGGAGGCAAGCCCTGGAGCTTCAAGAAAGGAACTGATTACTCCTTTGAGGACCCTTTCACAATGGTGGAGGTTCACAACATAGCTTAATATCTGTGGGGCCAGGGCCGAGCCGGCAAAATCCGAGGCCCTGTGCCAAACTCGAAAATGGGCCTTACCTCACTAAATCTTTGATTTTTTTTGTTTCTTTCTACGCTTTTGGTAACCAGATTCATGTTTTCTAATCAAAGACATGACTTGGATCTTGCAATACGAGACACCTAATAGATGAAAAAAATAAATAGCTAGAAGAATTTTGCAGAACTAAATAGCGGACGTAAATTGCAACTCACAATCAAGGCCTCACGTGATCGCCGGTTATCAAAGCGACGATGCTTAAGAAATTGGAGATCGGAAGATGGCTTGAACCTTCCATTCCTTCATGTCCTCCCTGCCTCGCTGCCGTTCGTGGTCCTGCTCTCCTGATGTAAGGAGGAGAGCGAAGAATGGATATAACCTGCAATTTAGCTTAACTCGGCCGCCGGAGGAGAAAATCAATAGATTGGCTTTGTTCGTCTCAATGGATCGCTGGATTTTATTTTTCTTACGCAGATCGATCACTTTTTTGGAGAGAAGGCAGATCGATCGCTGGATGAGGCGCACGTCCCAATCGGGGCCTGTTTCACCCAGAGGAAAGACGGAAGGAGGCTCGTGTACAAAGGATAAAAGACCCAGCCAATTGGACTTTGCCTAGCCGTGCGTACAAAATCTGAGGCCCCTAAAAACTGGGGGCCCTGTGCCGGCGCACAGGTTGCACCCCCATGGGCTCGGGCCTGTGTGGGGCAATGGAGTTTTTTTGGTATCTGCTTCTTTTGGCACCTGACTTTGGTGGTATTACGTTGCAGATTTTATGTTAAATTCGTGGTCCGATGTTTGGTGAGAGTCAGAAATACTATGGACTAACGATAGCTTGCTTGCCGCTTTACCTGTGTCATCAGTTTCCCATAGTATATGCTCCTTAAAACTTTTTGATTGCGGCAGCATGTTTTATATGTATTTTGTGGATCATGTCCTCCTAATCATCATGCAGATCAATTATCATCAGAACAATGGTCTTTAGGCATGCATTGTTTTGATTATACATGTCTTTGAACTTCATGGTTAAATATCTTTGGCCAATATAGCTTGAAACACCGGTACCATTTCATTTTTGGCCTTCCCTGCATGTTTGATTGAGCTTATCAATATTATTAGACTACATCAGTTATTAAAAAAATATTGTTACCTGTGGTACTCTTATACCTTTTATCATTTTGTTAGAAAATTTCCTTGATTTATAATTTTACATTGCACTGATTCTTGACATAAGCAAAGAAGAAGCGTACCGATGTGCAATGTAAAATATTTTTGGTATTGAGGATCCATTACTTTGCATATGAATCCTTTGACGTCTGCTAGCAACATATGAATGACCTGCATGATTCTCTAAACCAAAATGAGCTTATTTTTTATGTTCATATATGCTCTGCTAGGTACACGTGAGAAAATCCCAAATTCAGGCTTCAAAAGTCTGGATCCCACAGCATTGCTATACTGAATCAGATGATCTCATTTTGCTCCTTCCTATCTCCAACAAGTAGTTTCTAGCAACTGCTTGATTTTACAACAAAAGTAACTCTATTTCACAAGTACTAGTTTTCAGCTACCACTTGATTTCATTATACAGATCGATTTAAGAACAAAGGACTCGAACATTCAGTGTAGGCTAAGGAACTTGGGAAGATCTTTCTAGACTAAAAATTGTCTTAGTTCGATAAATTCTTCACTGCAAAATCTGCAATATTCTTATCAGAGCGCTCTCCTTCCTGCATCCACTTAGAAACATCCTTCTTGTACTCCTCCCCACCTATCACCTCCTTGATGCACGTCTTCATCCCATCCCTTCTCACCAAGTCCTTCTCATTTCGACATGGACGCAAGCTGACTACCCATCTGCTCTCCACATACTTTGTGGCGGGCGGTTACATTTGTCTGCCCATTATGATATTGCGACAATAGGTACACCGGTGACAATTGCTTCTGTTGTCGAACTCCATGTACTCTTGAATAGTACCTTTTATGGAAATTTAATTTTGTTTTTTTTCACACAAGAAGACCATGTCGTTTCTTCTCAAAACTTTACACATGAGTATAACACTAGAGCATGTTCGTCACACCTTTTATGTAAATTTGATTTTGTTTTTTTTTCATACAAGAAGACCACGTCATTTCTTCTCGAAACTTTACACATGAGTAAAACACTAGAGCATGTTCGTCACACAGAATTATTTGGTATTCTCTTTTGCTATTTTTAAAATGTATTTTTTCAACCTGGATGCGCCTAGACCAAAGTTCCATTGGGTATTTTTTCCTTTTTAGTCAAACTTCATATGTAGCGTTGTGCAACTCGAGGTCACTGGAATGTTTCAGCAAACCAGGAATCACCGGACTGGAAAACGTGACAAATGAACTACAAATGTGAATTTTTACTGCATTCATCAGTGATACATATCATAACAAGAAACCACATATTGCTTTTTGTCAATTAACATTGTATATTTTATTTCTTTATTTAAGAGGAGTAATACGCCACACTAGCGTTGTAGACACATGGTTTGACACATGACAGGGCGTAAGGAGGACATTGTCAACTACTCTATCATCTTTTGTTCCACATTTCTAATCGTAAGGAGGGTGCAAACTGCAATTCAGTTTAAACTGTCTGAGGCGGCATAAGGGCCTCATGTGCTACAAGTACCTGCACAACCATTACATACATGTGTTCTACCCTCCACTATTAACTATGTCACGTCAGATTGATCATGTGAATCGATTCATATGGGTAGGAACGAACAAATACGCTCCTCTGAGTATGACATATCTATACTTGATTCTTTCTCGTCGGTTTTAGATGAAATTTGATATTTCAAAATTTGCCAACCGAGCAGGAGGCAGAGTACATGGAGTTAACATGGAGAGCTAAGATGATAGGCCTAACCTATCATCCAACAAGTCTTATGGTTTCAACTTGTTCAGTGGTGATGCAACGTATATGGATTGGGTAGAGAAGCACCGCATTTCCTGTATTGTGCTTGTATCCTATGGGACCGTCTCTAACTATGACGCAACCCAGTTGGATGAGAATCACAATGGACTATGCAATTTTGCCCAACCCTTTTTTGGGGTTGTCAGATCCAACAAGTCACACAAGTTATCTGTAGAACTCAAGGTGAGATGTGTGAATAATGGATCAATTGTTGAGTGCTACCCCCAACTTGAGGTTTTGTCACACAAGGCTATTGATATGGTAACACAAAATACATTTGTTTTATTTTTATGTACAAGAATATAAAAAGGTTTTACAAAGTACTAAAATAAGGACAACTGTTCAGATTTAAATTCACGAATATACATGTAGGTCGCTTTGTTGCCCACTGTGGGTGGAACTCGACCTTGGAGGCAGTTGTTAGTGGTGTTCCTCTTGTGGGAATCCCACTTTGGGCAGACCAACCCACCATAGCAAAGTATGCGGAGAGAGCGTGGGGCATGGGCGTGTGAGTACAGAAGGGGACAAGGATAGAAGGATGAGTACAAAACAAAATCGGCAAAGTGGATGCAAAAGGCCAAGGATGCAACATAGGAAGGAGGAAGCTCAGATAAACATATTGCCAACTTCATTGCGGAATATATGTCAACTAGAAGTCATACCAATGCATACCTTACTTCAAGATAAGCAAGTAGGCAGTGATTCCAGTGGTACAATTCTTTTAGAGAGAATTTCATTTTACTTTTGTAAGTAAAGTGCTATCTTATCACCATGTAGAAGGATGTGCAATTTTTAGTGTACTAACAACATGCGAAAAAACTATTTACATGTTATAGAATCAATTCAAACAAATCATATGGAGACTATAAAACTTCATAGCAATTTTCACTTTATTATGTCCACGGATATTCTTACTGTTCCACATGATAAAATACTTTCCTATAATTAATTAATGCAAGAAGATGATTTTCTGTTCATCCTAAAATTGCTTTGGATACATATTTTGATTGTTGCGGAACTTGGAATTCTGTAAGCTTGATTCCGTGCGGAAAGTTGAAACTGAATGCCTAAATGTATATAAAACAAGAACCCATAAATGTCTCAGTTGATCAGATACATGGAAAGACACATAAAAGATTAACCTATGATCTCAATAAACATCATAGTATGCATATTTATGATAACATAATCGCGTCTCCTTTGTCATAGCCTATCACCTTATCATAAGGTGTCATGCGTTAGGCCATTTTGGGAAGTTGGAATTTCCTCATAATCTTGTTGCAATGGATTGAATCTTTTAAAACAGTGCATGTGGTATTCTCTATTAATACAAATCACCTGTAGGATGCCTCCAATTTTCAGTTAAGACATTACATTCCTATAAATACCCAAAGACCCGATATAAAAATCATATATACGAAAATTCCCTTTAGAGTTTACTCTTAACATAGTCAAATGTTTTGGACATTTGAAAGCTTCATGAATATATATCAACATAATTCTTAATCAAAGTTTCACATATTGTATAATATACCACACACGGTATTAATTTACAAAGTATAACAATGTATGGACATAAGATACATCATCATACACAACTTACAGACACATATGAACTATACACAGGACATGGGGACATTAATTATTAGAGAATTGCGCATATGTATGATTAGGTGGCATTTGGTGATCTTCCTATTTGGTGGGGTATGAAGGCTCCATGGCAAGACCACACATGCCCTTCTTGTCTGCAATGTCCTTCTCCATTCTCAAGTACCCATTCTCGCCCCAAGTTGTGCCCCATGAATTCTTCATCAACCAATAACTTGTGCCATCACTAGTCTTTCCATATCCAATGGCTGCAATTCCATGGTCCAAGTCAGTACCGCAGGAGCCGGTCATCACCCCGCCAGAGTAGAATTGGAATGTCATGTCGCCTCTGTCCACAGCTATAGACACTGGTTGGTTTGCCACCGCCTTCATAAGGGAACCCTCGTTATTGATAGGAACATCCTCAAAGCCGGTGATGGTTGCAGCACTGTTGGATCCAGCCTTGCACTTGCCGTCGGCTGCATCATCCATGCATGAGTCCTCCCTCGCAGCCTTGAACTTCACCATGAACATCACAGTCAACCAACTCTTGCTCTGACAGTGAGATTAACTTGCCGGTTTTCACTTTTACAATGCCCTCTGTCGCGGCAACGGCAGAAAATGCCCAACAGCAGCCTAGAAATAATTGTGTTGTTATAGTGTTATCCACTAAAATATTAAAACATATATGCAGTGCAACACATTTTTTGTGTACTTACCACACTGGCCTTGATCCTTGATAGGGGTGACAGCCCCCTTAGCCCTCCAGTCCATCGTTGTTGGAAGAGCATCAAAACTCAAATTCTCATACTTGAATCCTGTAGAAAGAACTCGCATGGAGTTTGATTTCAACCCCTTGTTTGTGTTGGTTGTCCTGAACTCATCATTGGTGATATCAGCGAACTGGTTGACGCCGAGCCAGAACTTGTGATTCTGGGCATTGAGTGTTTCAATGAATTCGACGTTGGCTTTGAAAACCTCGAACCGGCGCGCCTTGTAACACACGGCCATACTGAACCATCCAATTCTCATGCTTCGCCACCATCGACAAGTCATCGTTCAGCTCACGAGCTGAAATGACAGTACCACCGAGGCAGATGCAACCAAGGATTGCAAGAAGCAAAGCCTTGTGGATGGCCATCTTCGGTTAGGCACCGAACTGCAATGACAGTACTGAAGAGGTAGATGAAACCTAGGATGGCAAGTCTCTGTACTTTGGTCTGGTTTGTTGGATGGTACTTGGTGGCATATATAGTGTCATGTATGTGTTAGAAATAGGAGACTGAGAGATACGGTGCTTGAGCGAAGGTGGTTATGGAAAAGGGCTTGTGCGTTGCCGTGGATTATGGTGGCCGGCTACATGGTATAAAAATGATGCGCACATCTGATTGACCGGCCAGATTGTATAAAAGTGATAGGACCCAAGGAAGTACCCTTGGTGCACGTCTAATAGTGACCCCTGCTTGATTATTTCTGGAGTGTACGTCTGATAGTGATCCATGCTTGAGAAATTTCTTAATCAAAGAAAGAACAACCGTGTTCTTGCAAATAAATTTTCTGAAGAGGACCGTGAACGCGACGCCCAGTGTGTACAAAAGAATCAGGTAACCGCTTGCTAGTATCGACATGAATTTCCTGCCTGCCAAAAAATAGCATGATGATGTGACATACTATTCAACAAGAGTTGTCTAAGTTCCGGAAGGTTGGTTCCTTAGCCTCGAAATTCCCTATCTCACACCCCAGCTTGTATTTTGCTCGTAGTGTAACAGGAAAGAAGGAAAAAATAATTTCACAGAAGTATAAGACACCGGAGAAATGGACTTTTATGCAGCTGGTAGCAGGCGAAATTTAAAGACAATCACATTTAGTTCGGCAATGTTACTAACACAGTTTTCTTAACCTGGAATACTTGTATACACCGTAAGGTCTGCTCGTCTCATCATAAAAGGAGTAACCCATATGATAAACACTGTGCTTGGTTAATTGCCATACTTGGATGGGCCGCAGCCCTCAAGACAGATCAAGGTCTGCATTTCAAAAGTATCACGGGGTAGTTGATCTTGTTGGGCTGCATCTTTGATGGCCATTTTGCCAACAAAATTTAGGCGTTCTATGTACATGATACTTGTATTCCTTCTGTGCATCACAACTATACATCTTGTACCCGCAGGACGTGCACTGTCAGGAACATCTGGTACTCCGATCAGCAGCGCCACTTGTCCGTTTATCGATCAACCATTATACGCTAGACAGGTATGCTCTAACAGAATGTCGCACGCTTATTTCTCTCTCTCCCTCTCTCTCTCTCTCTCTCACACACACACACACACACACATATTTATTTATTTATTTATTTTTGGCAGTGGACTGATGCCTTATTGTAACAATTCTTCAACAGCTGGACGGCTGGTCAACTTATATCGCTGGCTCGAATGGTGGACGGATTTTTGAAGGATCCCAGTCTGATCAATGCACTAGTCGACCGTTGGGCCCCTGAAACCGCTACCTTCGTCTTTCATTGGAGCAATATGGAAGTGGTTCTCGAGGATGCAAGAATTATTTTGGGGCTACCTTAGAGTCAGCAAGTATGCTCATAAATTGTTTAGTATCCAACAAAACGCTTTCATTAAGGGGAGGCAGAGAGGAGTATCACCTGTCTTTATTCCTTCTGTTTGGAAAATAATAGTTCCTCCAAGGATCCACATTTTATCTCTGGCTTCTTTCTTATATTAAAATTATGACTAGGGATAACCTGCTGAAGAGAAATTTGAACAAGTCCATTGATTTGTTTTTCTTTTCTGAACCTGAGAGTGTACAGCACCTGTTGTGTGACTGTTTGGTAGCTAGACTTGTATGGAAGCAAATCAGTTGCTTATTCTCTATGCAAATTGGAGTTTTAGTAGAGTCAGTTACTTCCCTTTGGGTTGCTGGTAAAATACTTGACGCTCTGAATACTGCTGTAGCTGCTGTGCTCCGGGCTTTGTGGAAACACAGGAATGCCATGATCTTTAATTGAGTTATTTGGTTTTCCTTGACCAAGATCTGGTCGCTGACCTTAGGAATGCTCAGGAGATGGCGATCGCTCTTCAAACATCATATTTTTAAAAGAACATCATATGCAGGAGCGGACAGATAGGTTCTGGCACACTAGTAGAAAAAGGATCAAACGTGAAGCACATTAGTGCCGGTTTGAATTTGAGCCGGCACTAATGGTACCATTAGTGCCGGTTCGAACGACTATGTATTAATGCCGGTTCGTGTTGCCACGAACCGGTACTAAAGGGGTGATGGCAGCCTCGCGTCAGGCTGGGGCCCCACGATCACCTTTAGTACCGGTTCATGGCACGAACCGGTACTAAAGGGCTAACCTTTAGTATCGGTTTGTGTCACGAACCGGTACTAAAGGGGTCTGGCCTATAGTACCGGTTTGTGACACAAACTGGTACTATAGGACAACTTTCAAACTCTACCACCCCCTGTGTCGCCATTTCAGTTCAGAAAAAATCAAATGAAAATGATAAAAACTTCAAAAAATAAAATCCTTCGAGAGGTAGTTATATTACTACATCTACTAGTTAAGAAAATTTGAAAACTTAAATTTGGACATGTTTTGCAAAAAGTGCAGGGAAAATGTAAAACGGTTATAACTTTTGCATACGATGTCGGAAAAAAACGTATAATATATCAAAAAATTCAGCACGAAAATCCGCATCCGATGGAGACCGCCTACGGCCTGTTTGCAATTTTCTAGAATCCTCAAATTCCAAAAGGAAAAAAAAGATATGATCAAATTTAAGTTTTTTAAATTTTTTTTGTTAAATCTGGTCAAACTACTAATTCAAGAAGTATTAATGTTACTACATAATTATTCAAGAATATTAGTGTTACTAAATAATTATTTCAATTTTTTGAATTTTGGTCAAATCTGGTCAAACTGTGGTCAAACTATGGTCAAACTTATTCAAGAAATATTAGTGTTACTAAATAATTACTGTTTTTTAGAATAATAGTTTTAAATTCAAACAGTGAAATGTGTGACTTTATGCTCAAGCTAAACTCCTGAGGGTTAATAGGATTGGCATCTTACTATTGTCAGGAAAACAACAAGTGCAGACTTGGAAACGAAGGAGAATAGAACCCGAAAGTTAAGCGTGCTCGGGCTGGAGTAGTGAGAGGGATAGGTGACCGGTCGGGAAGTTAGATGATTTGGAATGAGTGATCCACACTTGAGCAGTTAAGAGAGGTGATTAGAGACTAAATCACCAAACAATTCAGAAAAATTAAAAATCGAAAAAAAATAATCAAAAAAATTTCCAAAATTTTCAAAAAAAAACCTTTAGTACCGGTTGGTAACACCAACCGGTACTAAAGGTCCCCCATACTAGGGCGCGAGCTCACGCCACGCGGGGGAAGTGGGGGCTTTAGTGCCCACCAATTAGTGCCGGTTATGAAACCGGCACTAAAGACCCTTACGAACCGGTTTTAAAGCTCCGTTTTCTACTAGTGGCTACATCTGCAGATGCTGCTGGGAAGTACAGCGCTCCTGGAGTGGGGGTGAAAGAACATGTTGCTGACAGCGAGCACTCATCGCAAATCGAGCTCGACGGCGGAAGCTTAGCAAGCCCTACATCTATTCTGAATAGCTGCTGTTCGCTGGCTCGACCCAACTCCACAGTTGGTTTCCTTATAAGAAAGCCTAGGCAGAAAGATGCTGCACTCTCCTATTTGCTCTTTGCTGCGAGATGCACTACGTATTTTGTGCTTTCTGAAAAAATGTTTGCCTGTCTTTTAGTTATTCCTAGGTCCTAGCATGTAGTCCAGGTTTCAGTCTGTTAGCTCTGTGTTTAGTTGTGGCTGGTCCTCTTATAACAACCACCAGGAGCCTGTTCCTTTCTGTATTTTGGTTTGTTTTGTGTGGAATTATGTAACGGACCCCGTTTTGTGTTTCGGGCTTCTATGCAATGGATGGAGCCGGGGAACCCTCCCTGTTGGTGTTTAGAGAAAATACGGTGACAATATTCGGACGGCCGGGGAGGAATTGTCGGAATCCGATCAGATATTCTTCACCAAGCGCTCTCGATATGAAGCAGTTGCAACCGCCCGCATCAAATACCAACTTTTACATGCTAATTTAGGTCTTCTGCCAGATGCAGCAAACTTTTGCTACAGTTTTCGTTCTAAAAAGGATCTCACTATATCACATCTACTTCCTCCATTCCAAAATATGAGATATGTCGTTTTCTTGTTTTCGCGTTGTTTTCTTATTTGTATTTTTTCCTTCCGGCCCGCCGATTGGAGCGACAAAAAAATGCACGAGACACAGTGCAACACCTACGAATCCAAACTCTGAACCATGTGTACTGGTCATCGCAGGCTCGTACCACTCCAGCCCATAGTTGCTACCATTTTTTAGGAAGAGGAGATTATGTCAGAACATAGTCCAGCGTCAAGATTTGAACACTATATTCCACTTTTTTCAAACCTTTCTTACAAATTTTGAACTTTTTTTTGAAATGTCGAATCTTT